>NC_056747.1:716742886-716885386 GCF_019279795.1 Protopterus annectens | reverse complement strand
CTTAAAATAATTAGGGGGCAATGACCTAAAAGGGACATAATTTAAATATTGCTCTTATCAATTTAGAAAGCTGCTAGAACAACAGGATTTGTAATGGCATGCATTTTCTGAATGATATGAAATCTGAAACTCAAATGTATGTCATTATTTAGTGACAGCAGTCATAAATGATTCGTCAGAAAATCACAAATATTATGAGGAACAGACCAAACATACGAGGCAAAAATGTTGACAATCTGCCAAAATCTGTACACTTAAGAGGTATGATTATCTACTAGGGGATGGGTCGTCAACCAGGCACATCTCAATCACACCCCTATCTCTGCTGCCTAGTATGATGCAATCATTTCCAGTTTCTGTTTTTATTATGCCCCCCTTAGGCCTTAGACTAGTCTTCTCGAACAGGGATTGCTAAAATTGCTAACAGTCTGAGAGTCTAAGACTTTGTATAATGTGCTAGCAGAGGTAAAAACCTTCCCACATCTGTAGAGGTACCCTACTTTCCCTGGCACTAGAAACAGTGTTCCTGGAAGAAGCAAGTGCTGATTCACCCTTGTGATTAAACCTCACCAACTGTGGGTTAATTCGCAGATACCCACACCCAGTCGTGGGTTATTGCCAAAATAGAAAAAGTTTCCCATCTGCAAGTGTAAACTTTCTAGGTGGAAGGTTTCTAGGAAGACTAAAGGACAAAAAAAGCTCTCTAAGAAAGCTTGGGATCTCTGGACATAATTAGAACTGGAAAAAACAATTGGTCAGTCTGAGGGATTTGAGATTTGGGTGAGGTTATCCCAAGGGGTGAGAGAAAAAATCTGGAACTGGGTACAGGACACAGGAAGGGTGCAACAAGATGAGTTTACAGAAAGGGAAACAAAACTTGCCTCTCTGAAAAGGGGGCTATGAAAGTTATGGTCACTCTGCAATGGGTTGCCTTCTGAAGAAACTATTATCGGGGGGTTCAGGGGATAGGTACAAAGGTCACCTGGGGGCCACGCATGTAGAAAAGTGGCTCCTGCTGCTGCCCCTCTGGGGGCATCAGGGCAAAAAAAGCTGCTGAATTTGGTGCTGGAAGGGGATGCAGAGAGACTGTACCAGGGATGGCCCCAGATGCTGAACACTTGCCAGGTAGAGGGACCACTCATGAGGCATGAGGATGTTCCTACTCAAGTTGACTATTAATATGTTGGATTGTCCTAGGATATGCATTCCCATTAGAAATCGGAGAAAAAATGAACCTCACTGCCACATACTCATGGCCTCTTGATCGAGGGGATATGAACAGGTACCGCTTGTTTATTTATATACCATATTACTGAGGTACTGTTAGACTGCATGGCTATCACACCCTTGCTGAGAAGGCTTGCAATGCTAGCAGGACAGCTCTCATCTCCGAGACACTGATATAAACACTGGTCTCTATGTCCAGGCACGCTGAACAGTCTTCCACTAGAAATACCCTCTCCACATCCCAAGAGGGAAGCATTCACAGTAACACTGTGGCCTGGGGTTGAGGCAAAACAAATGGACAACCTAAAGGAATATTGACAGACTCTACCCACCAAGCAATGTGTTGGGCATATGTTAAGATAGATGAGATCATCCATACGATTGGGCAAAAGTGACCAATGGATAGTACAGTTGTGTACACTTACCATAAATGTAGATGTTGAGTATATTCAATGTTGCAGTCATTATATTTGGGTTATCCTGCTGGCAGGTTGGCCTCAGTCGGCCTGAATTCCAAAGTCTTGGGTCCTGCGTCAGTTGCTGTCGTCAGGGGTATAAAAGATGTAGCCAACGCCATTTTATTTAGTTTTTCTTGCCCCAGATGTCAGTTGCCTCCAAAAAGGTAGGCTAAAATTATGCAAGTAAAACATACATGCACCAAAATAAGCTTTATCTTCATCTATAAGCAAATACACCACCTAGGTTGTATAGATTAGAGAAGTAAAGATACGTTCCAGCAAAAATTAGGGGGGTGGCGGGAGGGTAACCTGGACTGCAACAGTGAATACACTCGAACATCTACATTTATGGTAAGTGTACACAACTGTACTATGTTCTTCGTGTTTCACTGCTGCAGTCATTACATTTGGGTTGAGTCTCAAAGCTATGGTTGGGGGGCTGGAGCTAAACAGCATTAGGAGAGGCTTTGAGGCCCTGCAGAACTGCAGTGGCAAAGCTTGCCCTGGATTTAGAGCAGAGAGGTAGATTGTAATGTTTAGTAAAGATGTGCACTGAACTCCAAGAAGCAGCCTCCAAAATGTCTTTGGTTGGTACTCCCCTGAGAAAGGCTGCAAAAGTGGCTGCAGCTCTGGTTGAATGTGGCCTAATGCCCTTAGGCACTGGTTTGCCATACTGTGAGTAGCAGAAACGAATGCAGTGATCTATCCACTTTGGAAATCTTCTGCTTGGAGATCGCCTTTCCTTGTGATGTTGTGGCATATGCCACTAGTAATTGCCCTTTCTGAAAACTTTAGTTTTGTCCAAGTAGAATCTAAGTTGTCTGTGTATGTCCAAAGAATGCAGAATTTTCTCACCGTTGTTCTGTGGGATTGGATAAAAGGTTGGCAAATGAATGGTTTGCTTAAGGGCAATACTGGATACCACCTTAGGCATAAATGTGGGGTTTGTTCTCAGAGAGACCCTGTCTCGATAGAAAATGATAAAGGGTTCCACAGCCATGAGAGCCTGTAGCTCTGAAACTCGTCTTGCAGAAGTTATTGCTAGGAGCAGAGCTGTTTTCCAAGATAAGAATTTTATGTCCGCAGTAGCAGCTGGTTCAAAAGGAGGTAAAGTGAGTTTTTCCAAGACATAGTTGAGGTCCCATGCAGGTACTAGCGTTCTCCTTGGAGGCCTTAAGATTTTGGCTCCTATGAGGTACTACCTTAATAAAGGATGGGAAAAGAGTGGTGGCTCTGTATTGTAATGAGCCAAAATGGCAGAGGCATGGATTTTAATTGATGAAAAAGATAGGCCTTTGTCCAGCATCTCAGTTAAACATTGGATAATCCGAGGAATATTTGGGACAGCTGTATCAGTTCCTGGAGCTTGGTTCCAAGTGCAAAATCTCTTCCATTTCCCAACATAGGATTTTCTAGTACTAGGCCTTCTGGCTTCTAAAATGACATCCATCACAGCTTTACTGAGAGGTGTGGTTTGTATGGCTACATTATCCGCTATGCCGCCAGGTTTAGGGTCCTGAGTTGGCTGTGCAGAATCTGACTGTATTGCTGGGACAGTAGATGAGGTATTTGAGGTAAGGTCCAGACTGGGCACTGGGACAAGTTTCTTAAGATCGGATACCAGTACTGGCGTGGCCAGTCCGGGGCAATCAGAATCATTTTTGGTTTCTCCTGCCTGACCTTTAGGAGTACCTTGGGGAGGAGAGGCAGTAGAGGAAAGGCATATACTGATAGGTTTGTCCAGTTGAAAGATAAGGCGTCCACTTTCCAAGCTTATCTCTGATAAGTCCTTGTGCAAAATCTTTATAGTTGATTGTTTTGAGGAGAGGCAAACAGATATATGTCCGGGCATCCCCATTTCATTGTTATCATGCTGAAGGCTTGTGGATCCAAGTGCCACTCGTGGGGATCCATGAGGTTTCTGCTTAGTTTGTCTGCCCGAGTATTTTCCTTTCCTGGCAGGAATTGTGCCTGCAGATGAACTTGGTAAGTCAGTGCTGTATCCCATACAGCCATGGCTAGTCTGCACAGGAGGTAAGAATGAGTGCCCCCCTGCTTGTTTATGTACCACATGACCGTGGTGTTGTCCATCAGTAGTTGTCCCGGATGAAGTAGGTCCTTGAAGGCTGTCAGGGCATTTTGAACAGCTAGCATCTCTTTTTGATTGATATGTAGATGCTTTTGGTTTGTGGACCAGGTGCCCTGAATGCCTCTTCCTGCCATGTGTGCCCCCCGGCATAATCTGATGCATCCGTCATTGGGCTCTGCCTGGCTAGGGGTAGTGAGAATGTCTGTCCCTTGTTTTGGTGACAAGCCTTTGCCCACCATCGAAATTCCTGTTGCAGGCAGGGAATTAGAGTAATCATCGTTTCCAGGCTGTGGCAATGTTGTGTCCAGACACTTTTTAGGTACCATTGAATTTTCCTCATATGCAGTCTTGCATATGGAATTAGTAAGATGCAAAATGCCATGAAGCCCAAAGCCTGCAGAAATTTTCTTGCAGATAACTGGGCCTTTGTTGCCATTTCCTTGAAATAAGTAGTCAGTTGCCTTTGTTTGTCTGGAGTGAGATAAGCCATCTGGGCAGTTGTATTTAAGCTTGCACCCAGGAATATTATCTCGAGAGGGTACTAGTTTTGATGTCTTTTTGCTGACTGTGTACCCTAGGCCTGTTAAGAGTCTTATCACAAAAGTCAGATGCTGTAGTAGAATGTTCTTGTTCTCTGCTTATATGAGGCAGTCGTCCAAGTAAGGATATATTTGTATTCCTCTTTGTCTGCAGTAAGCAATTACTGGCGCCAGGCACTTTGTGAAGACCCTGGGCGCAATAGATAAGCCAAAGGGCAGTGCAGAGAATTGGTAATGCTTTGAGCTAGCCTTGAATCTGAGGTATCTTCTGCATGATTGTCTGATTGGGACATGCAGGTATGCCTCTTGTAGGTCTAAAGTCACGAGCCAAGCCTTGCTGCCCAGCATGGGCAGAAGCTGTTTTAAGGTCAACATCTTGAATTCTGGTATATTCAGGAAAGTGTTTAGAATAGATAGGTCCAGCACTGGTCTCCATGCTTTGTCCTTTCTGGGTACCAAGAACAGTCTTGAGTAAAATCCTTGTCCCTGCTCTTGCTGTGATACTTGTTAAATAGTCCTCATGTCCATGAGAGCTGCGACTTGTTTTTGAGCCTCTGCCCATTGATTGTTTGGCAGGTCTGGCCAACCGTTTGCCCTTGGCAGGGTATGGAAATTTAACTTGTAGCCTTGTGACACTATGTCTAGAACCCATTTGTCCTGTGTTATAATGTGCCAGTTTTGAGAAACAAGTGCTAGTTTTCCCCCTAAGGGTGCTGCCAGAAGTTAAGTGCTTGGCGCAGGCAGGGGGAAGTCATTGGGACCGTTTCCTGTATGATTGTGATTTGTCCTCTCCATCTTTGGAGGTAGAAGCACTCCACTGCTTAGACCTGTAGGATCCTTGCGGCTGTGATCTGCCTCTAGGGCATCTGGATCTGCCCCTTTGAGGTCTGTCTGAGACTGGAAAGGACCAATTCTTTGTAGGCCAGTGTCTGCTAAATCTAGGTGGCTGTACCTGTAAGAAATCCTTGTCCGTTTGCATAGGTTTAGCTTTGTTCTCCATTTTCTTTAACACCTCTTCTGCCTTAACACCAAACAAGGTATCATGTTGTAAAGGAGCATCTAATAATTTTGCTTTAACATGGTCAGGCAGATTTTGTTCCTTTACCAGGCATGCCTCCTAATGACAGAACCCGTAACAGGAAGCCTCCAGAGAATCAAACCCACATTGCAAAGTATGCTTTCCAACTTGTTCAGCTGCATGCAATAAATCCTGCATTTCTTTGTTTTCTGCACATTCAGAATTTGCCATAATTTTCTGTTTAAGCAGTGTCATGATAAATTGCTGATATATGAGCATATGAAACTGGCAATTTAAGGCCCTTCTAGCCAAAGTAGTAGATGTGTAAACCTTTTTCCCCATCTATCCAGAGCCCTGGAATCCCTGTCAGAGGGGGTAGGATTTTTTGCAGTAGAAGCTTTGACCGCCTTTGGACCCTGAGAAATAGTTTCTGGGTCTGCAGGAGGGTTTTTGAAAAGGAATTTATGAGAGTCAGGGACCCTGTAGTATCTGTCCGGCTTAACAGGAGCTGGAGGTAGAGAGTCAGGGGTCAGACTAGACTCCGAGAACACATCATCTACAATATCCAACACAGGTGGAATAGCTAGAGGCCTGTGTTGAGGTAGTAAAAGGAAGTCTCTGAGCCTTTTCTTAGATTCTGAAAAATCTTGGCTCTCCCAGTGTAAGGGCTCCCTCATGGTATGCAAGGTTTCCCCAAAAGAGTAGTCCTCAGGAGGAGAAGCTGAAGGAATTGATTCTTCAGCATCAGAATCCTCATGAGGGGATGAGAACATTCCTGATCAGAAGAGGAATCAGAAGAAATGGAAACCTGATCTGAAGATTCATAGTCTGTCTCTTGACTAGGCCTCTTATCAGGAGAGGGATGGGAACCCCTGATCAAGGTAATTAAGTCTTCGGCCATTTTGAGCATCTATTTTTTGGACATGGAGGTCTGTCCTTGTGACTGGTGAACTTGTTTCTTTGCCTTTAAAGGTGTTTAGTCTTTGAAGTCGGTTTAATATATAACTGTTTAGGTCTGAAAACACCCTCAGAAGCCGATGCCTGCTCAGCAGCTCCAGACCCATCTGAGGGAATAGTCTCAGAGGCTCCAATACCTTGAGTTTCCTGCGGCCTGGCCGACTTCACGTGCGAGTCGGTAGCGGCTTGCGACTCTAAAGTAGCGGGTGTCAGGAGCTGCGAAAGTACCTCACTGAGAACCGGCTACTTGTTTAAGAGAAGCTTCGTCATCGGTTTTGGGCCTCGGTTGCCTGTTCTTTTCTTTTTCTTTACGTTTTTTTGTGAACTCTGGTAGTCTGATAGCTATCCGACAACATTGTATAATTAAATCTTCGCCCAAAATAGCTTAATGCAAAATCGTACCGACGCTTAATAGTGCGTTGGTTAAATCTAGCACAAAACCGACAACTAGCAACGTCGTGGTCAGGGCCTAGGCAAAGAATACAGTAAGAATGAAAGTCCTTATGAGGTACTTGGTTCCCACATGATATACAATTATTAACTTTTTCTGACATCGGTCTGGAGCAAGAAAAAAGTTTCCCCAACGAGGTACTTAGCTTTTAATGAAGATTTCGGATCTGAAACTCGAACACAAAAATCTCAGTAGTCGGCCGACTGGCACTTGCGAACTGTTTCTGCTTTAGGCACCTCGCAGCAAGAAAGACTACATAAAATGGCGTCGGCTGCATCTTTTATACCCCTGATGACCTGACGTCAGGGAAGAGGCGACAGCAACCGACGCAGGACCCAAGACTTTGGAATTCAGGCCCACTGAGGACAACCTGCCAGCAGGATAACCCAAATGTAATGACTGCAACAGTGAAACACGAAGAACATCAATAGGGTCCATTGAAGAACTCGTATATAGAACCTTGCCAGCAGTACAAGATAAACTGATGCAACCATCAACCCAAGCAAAGGAAGAATGGACTGTATCACAACCATCCAGAACATGGTCTATTTCACATAGCAATTCAATTCAATGAGGTCCAGAATTGCCTGAGGTTCTTGTTTTTCTTTATCACTAAAGAATCTTGAGTAGACACTTGGTGTTCTTTGTTCTGATTGGACCTCTTGGATGACTCATTTACTAAGAAACTTGCTTATCTCCCCCCACCTCCCGCTGCTTGGAGGTTATATTACAATGCAGAGAATTAATTTGGCACCCGTGGTTGAATGCTACCAATCCCCAGGAGGGAATGACAGACTATTAGCAGTATTTTTAAACTCTGAACAGTGAAAAAATAAAGTCCAAGTAACATGTACTGTGGTATGGTTATTCTTGTAGAAATGCAACTATGTGCATTTGACTAGATATTTTAAGATTTCTAATTTTTATTCTACTTATTACTTTGCTACTATTATGTTACTGGATATAATAAACATATTAGCATTAGTCTGTCATAGGTTTTACATTTCTAATTGTTTTAATCATGTGACTACATCACATGACCTAGCCTTGGAGAGTTTTTAAATAGCAGATTGTTTTCCATAGGTGTCTGAAGTCAACTTGTACTACCACTGAAGGACGAAAGAGCTAAAACATATTTCCAACATTAAAAGTTTACGTGCATAATTCATATTCTGGCCTTCTGGCTTTTAATTTTACTGTGTGCACCATTATCCAGTGTGCACTTTTTTGTGGTTTTGTGTTTTATTGCACGCATTTTGAAGTGGGTCTTACAGAGTTCTGTTCTAGCAGAATGATTCCTCAGACACTTCTGAGTTTCCTGTGACCAACTGTATTTACAGTGTCGGACATCTCCCCAAACATATCTCTCTGAAGTTGTCATATGGGCCCCCCCATGTCTTTCAGTGCATGGAATATAAAGGTGGCTGAAGCACAGGTACACTTCCCTAGGTGGCTAGGTTCCTGAGGCTCCTTGCTCAGAGGTGAACTATGGAACTCTCCTTGGACAGCTCCTTCTTGGTGGCTGCAGTGACCACAACACCATCCACTGTTGGGCCCTTGACCAAAAAGGTCTATCCTTGGGAGGGACAAAACTTATCAGGATTCCAGGGCATTGGCTCCTCCCCTTAAGGGTCTCTCAATGCCCTACCAAACTGACGAGAGCATCCAGAGAGGGAAGCCACCCAGGATACTGATGGGCCCAATCCAAAACCCTCAAGTAATACTGTCTCCTCTGAGGTGGGGGCTTTGGTGGTCTATCCCCCATGCTGTCTTATCAGTTCTAATAAGTCACCAAAGTAGGTGTCCTCAAGGGGGAATTTTGGGGACCCCTCCTTTTCATCAGGGTCAGATTGCAGACACCAATGCGGGAGAGCTAGGCATGGTTACCACAGATGTGATGATAAAAGACACAGACCAGTGCCAACTCCGTTGTACCAGACACAGAGATTGGAGTCAAATTATTTAAGGTTAAAGCATCCAAGGGAACGGGTGGTTCAGAAAACTACAGTTGTGTACACTTACCATAAATGTAGTTGTTCGCATGTATTCACTGCTGCAGTCATCACATTAGGGTTATCTGCCTGCAGGTAGCCCTCAGCCGGCCTGAATACCAGAGCCTTCGGATTTCTGTGTCGGATGCTCTCACTTTTTCCATGATGTCAGGTTGTCAGGGGTATAAAACATGCAGCTGATGCCATTACATCAGTTTTTCTTGCCCCAGATGTCAGGTGCTCCCACAATAGGAAGCAATTATATGTTAAGGAACACCCCTCAGCAAAAAGCAAATACACATGATATAATACATGCCAAACAAGTAGGAAAGGTAGAGCCAAGAGAAGTCAGGGGGCTGGAGGGAGGATAACCAGGACTGCAACAGTGAATACACTCTAACATCTACATTTATGGTAAGTGTACACAACTGTACTATGTTCTTCATGTTTCACTGTTGCAATTATCACATTTGGGTTGATTCCCAAAGCTAAGGAAGGGTGGAGGCAGTTAAAGAGCATTGGGGCTAGCAATCAGGCCCTGTAAGACTGCTGTGACAAATCCAGCTCTGGATTTAGAAAAGATAGGCAGGTGGTAATGCTTGGTTAAAGTATGTACTGAGCACCAGGTAGCAGCTTCCAGGATGTCCCTGGTAGGGACTCCTCTGAGAAATGTCATAGAGATGGATGCAGCCCTGGTAGAATGTGATCTTATCCCCTGTGGGGTAGGTTTTTCCATGGTGCTTGTAGCAGAAATGGATGCAATGGGCTATCCATTTGAAAATGGTTTGCTTTGAAATGGCCTTCCCCTCTACCCCTGCAACAAAGCTAACTAGCAGCTGGTCAGATTTTCTGAGAGGCTTAGTTCAGTCCAAACAGAATCTAAGTTGTCTGTGCATGTCCAGAGAATGCAGTATCCTTTCCCCCTTATTTTGAGGATTAGGGAAAAAAGTAGGCAAATGAATGGACTGGTTTAGAGCCACACTAGACACCACCTTGGGCATAAATGATGGACGAGTCCGACGGAAACCCTGTCCGCATTGAAGATAATGAAGGGGTCCACTGCCATGAGGACCTGCAGTTCACTCTTCTTACTGGCGTGATGGCTAGAAGTAAGACTATTTTCCAAAAAATGAATTTCAACTCTGCTGTAGCAGCTGGTTCAAAGGGGGGGAAGAGTGAGTTTTTCCAATACAAAGATAAGGTCCCAGGCTGGAGTGGGAGCTCTCCTGGGGGGCCTTAAATGTTTGGCCCCTCTAAGGAATTGTTTTAGCAGGGGATGAGAAAAGAAGGGTGGCTCAGTATTATAATGTGCTGAAATGGCAGAGGCATGAATCTTAATTGAAGAGAAAGATAGGCCCTTGTGGAGCATTTCTGTTAAATGATCTAGAATATGAGGTAAGCTGGGCACCGTTGTGCCCATCCCCTGAGCCTGGCTCCAGGAACAGTATCTTTTCCACTTTTCTGAATAGGATTTTCTAGTACTAAGCCTCTTTGCGTCAAGAATGACATCCAGCACCTGCTTACTGAGGGTTGCTAGAGGTGAGCTCAGGGAATTAGCCAGGCTGCAAGGTTCATGGTTTGAAGCTGAGGGTGCAGAATCTGGCCCACCTTCTGGGACAACAGGGAAGGGGTCTGAGGCAGGTGCCAAGGTCGCTGCATTGTTAGACTGCGCAAAAGGGGGAGCCAGTGCTGGCATGGCCAGTCTGGGGCAATCAGTATTGTCTTTGGCTTGTCCTGTTTGATCTTTAGTAGAACCTTTGAAAGGAGAGGCAGAGGTGGAAAAGGCATAAATTGAAAGGCTTTCCCAGGTAAAGGACAGGGTATCCACTTTCCAAGCTTGACTGTGGGGAGTTCTGGTGCAGAATTTGTTCAATTGGTAGTTCTGAGGGGAGGCAAACAGGTCTACCTCTGGTGCCCCCCATTTGTTTCTCAAGAGCTTGAATATTTTGGGTTCCAGTTTCCATTCGTGTGGGTCCATGAGATTTCTGCTTAAGTCGCCTGCCAGTGAATTTAGTTTGCCTGGCAGGAACTGAGCTTGCAGGTTCACTTGGTAGCTCAAGGCTGTGTTCCACAGAGCCATGGCTAGTCTGCAGATCAGAATGGGTTCCCCCCTGCTTGTTTATGTACCACATAAATGTGGTGTTGTCTGTCTTTACCAAGAGTTGTCCTGGAAGAATAAGGTCTTTGAAGGCTGTCAGAGCATTCTGTACAGCTAACATTTATTTCTGATTGATATGCAGGTGCATCTGTTTTGGGTTCTATTTGCCCTGAATGCAATGCCCTGCCATGTGAGCCCCTGATGCATAGTCTGCTGTTAGGGTTTGGGCGGCAGGGGGTAGAGTGTAAGGGAGTCCCTTGTTGTGGTACCAGGCCTCTGCCCACCAAAGGAACTCTGCTCTTAGACAAAGAATGATAGGAATCATTGTTCCCAGGTGCTGAGAATGATGACACCATAGACTTTTTAGATACCACTGAAGTTTCCTCATATGGAATTAACAGAATGTAAGAGGCCATGAACACAAAGGATTGCAGGAATTTTCTTACAGATAGCTGGGTTTTTGTGGCCAGTAGGTTAACGAAGGTTGCAAATAAACTTCTTTCTCCGGAGTGAGGAATGCCATCTGGGAAGTTGTGCTCAAGCTTGCTCCCAGGAATACAATCTGTTGGCAGGGTACTAGGTGTGATTTCTTTTCTTTGATGGTGTACCCCAGTGAAGTTAGAAGTCTCTTTACAAATGCCAGGCGTTGTAATAGCAAGTCCTGACTTTCTGCCTGAATCAGGCAATCGCCCAAGTATGGGTAAATCTGAATATTTCTCTGCCTGCAAAATGCAATGGCTGGAGCTAGGCACTTTGTGAATACCCTGGGCAAAGTAGATATGCCAAAGGGAGGTGCAGAGAACTGATGGTGCATGGAGCCTGCCCTGAAACGTAGGTACTGTCTGCAGGATTCCCTTATTGGGATGTGCAGGTAAGCTTCTTTTAAGTCTAGGGTTGCCAGCCAGGCATCCTTGGCTAGCATAGGAAAAAGTTGTTGAAGAGTTAGCATTTTGAATTCTGGAACCACCAGAAAGGTGTTGAGAATAGACAGGTCCAAGATAGGACGCCAGGAGTTTTCTTTTCTGGGGAACCAGGAACAGTCCTGAATAAAAACCTTGTCCCCTTTGTTCTGCTGGGACAAGTTGAATAGCCCTGATACTAAGGAGAGGGAGAACTTGTTTTTGGGCCTCCACCCACTGATTTGGTAATGAGTTCCCAGTTTTTTTGCATGCAGGGCGAGCTTTCCTCCTAAGGGAGCAAGTACTTGAGCAGGGCTTGGAAGAGTTAAGGATAAGTCATTGTGTCGTTTTTCCATAGAAGTGGCTTACTACTCCCTGCTTTGGAAGTGAGAGACCCCACTGCTTAGATCTGTGCATAGCCTGAGACGGAAGTCTTGGTGGTCTGCTGCTCCTGGGTTTGGACTGAGAAGGCCTGGAAGGGACTGGAAAAGACCAGTTCTTTGAAGGCCAATGCCTACTGAATCTAGGAGGCTGTACTTGTCAGAAATCTTTAACAGTTTGCATAGAGTTAGCTTTTTCCTCCATTCTTTTGAAGACTTCTGCTTTGTTGCCAAAAAGGCGGTCTTGGTTTAAGGGTGCATCCAGTAATTTAGCTTTAACATGACCTGGCAAGTTTTGTTCCTTAAGCCAAGCATGCATTCTAAGTACAGACCCAGTGACAGCAGCCCTGCAAGACGCTTCTTCTTTTGGCTTTTCCCGGTTAGGGGTCGCCACAGTGGATCACCTGTCCGCCCATGATTGGCAGTGCAGTTTTACAGTGTCGAGTTGCCAGCCCGGCGCCCAACTTTCCACAAAAGGCACACACACACACACACACAAACACACCTAGGGCCAATTTAGAGTGTCCAATCCACCTGCAGCATGTCTTTGGTATGTGGGAGGAAACCGGAGCACCCGGAGGAAACCCACGCGACCACAGGGAAGACATGCAGACTCCACACAGAAGGCACCTAAAGCATCAAAACCACACTGCAAAGTATGTTTCATCAGAATGCATTAACTCTTGCAAATCTTTGTGTTCAGCATGGTCAGGAATCACCATCATTTTCTGTTTAAGTGGTCGCACAATTTGCTGCTGATACTTTAACATATGAAAACGGCAATTTAAAGCCCCAATGGCCAAAGTAGCAGAAGTGTATACCTTCTTACCCCATCTGTCTACAGCTCTAAAGTCCCTATCGGAAGGGGTAGGATTTTTGGCAGTAGTAGCCTTAATGCCTTTTGGTCCTTGGGAAATGGTCTCTGGATCCACAGTTGAATTCTTGAAGAGGAATTTGTGAGAGTTAGGTACTCTGTAGTACCTGTCAGGTTTCCTGGTTGCTGGAGGCAAAGTGCCTGGGGTAAGGCTGAATTCCAAGAAGACATCATCTACAATCTCCAGAACAGGAGTGATAGCTACAGGCCTGTGTTGAGGCAGGAGTAAACATTCCCTAAGTCTCTTTTTGGACTAAGAATAGTCCTGACTTTCCCAGCGGAAATGCTCCCTAAGGGTATGCAAGGTTTCACCAAAAGAAAAATCTTCTGGAGGGGAAGCAGAGGGAATGGAATCCTCTGCATCAGAATCCACGTAAGTAGATAAGGGTATATCCTGGTACTCAGAAGGAACAGAGATTTCAGATTCCTGATCAGAAGAATCAGAAAGAAATTCAGTTCTAGGTCATTTAGAGGTGGAAGGCTGGCTTCCCCTAATTAAGGTAATAAGGTCTTCAGCCATTCTAATCATTTGTTTTTTAGGCATATGGGCCTGAGAATGTGCTTTGGTCGTCCATTTTCTAGGCTTAGTGCGAGCTTTAGGCCTGAGGAATTCGGTATTTCTAGCTTGAAACAAAGTCATTGGTTTAATATAAAAGTCGGTAAGCCTGACTATACCCTCGGAAGCCGGTGCCTGCACAGTGGCTCCGGACCCATCCAAGGTAGAGACATCCGCAGGTTCCATAATAGAAGCAGCATCTTGTGGCATACTGGACTCTGAATGGGTCTCAGTAGAGGCCTGCGAATCTGTAGTAGCGGGTATCAGGGGCTGCGAAAGCGCCTCACTGAGTACTGGTGGATGGGCGACTAGCTTAACGAAAGCATAGTCTGCAGTTTTGGACCTATGGGTTCTGTCTCCGTCTTTATCCTTATGTTTTTTCAGAAGATCGGTAGTCGGATGGCTTAACGAAGCATTTTGGAGTATGGAGATCGAGAATGGAAGTATTTAGCTAAAAAATAGCCCAACGATGAATAGTTCAGGCTTTGAACAAGGCACAAAACCGACAGCAATGGACGTTGTGGTCTGAGCCTAAACAGGTGACGCGGTAAGAATGAAAATCTCTAAGAGGTATTTGCTTTCCACAGGCAAGACAATTGTTCATTTTTTCTGACATCGGTTACAAGAAAAAAGGATCCCCAATGGGGTACTTATCTTTTTGAAGACTTCAGGTCTGAAATTCAAACAAAAATTTCAGGAGTTGGCCGACCGGTACTTGCGAACTGCTTCTGCTTCGGGCACCGCACGGCAAGAAAGACTGATGTAATGACGTCGGCTGCATGTTTTATATCCCTGACAACCTGACATCATGGAAGAAGCGACAACATCCGACGAAGAAATCCGAAGACTCTGGTATTCAGGCTGGCTGAGGGCTACCTGCAGGCAGATAACCCAAATGTGATGACTGCAACAGTGAAACACGAGGAATATCACTCAGTATCAATCCCGGCACTTTAGCTCTGAGGTAGCCGGAGTCAAAAACAGCAAAAAGATAGCCTGCGGCTACTACAGCCAAGCTGTTGGGATAGACAAGGGAGAAGGCAAGAGGGCAGCAGGACCCAGCACCAAAAGATGAGCTAAATGAGAAGACAAGGTTAGAGCCAAAGGCAGAATAACCTCTGGTCTTGTGCCTACACAAAGGTACACATTCAATTGCAACAAATCTGAGCACTTAGAAATTCAGGCTAATCTAGTAAACTTTGAGAAAGTGGTGGCAACAGCTTAGAGGTTTTCGACACAGATGGAGGGAACCAGGCACTGAACCCAAAAATAAAATATTTGGATCTAGGTTGGAGACTGTTTCACTAAGAATTCAGCAGGAGTAATGGGCAGAAAACAGGAGTGAAGCCTTGCTGGAGGATTAGCTGCTAGGGATAATTAATGCAGGGGAGTTCAATAACTCCAACCCCAGAGCTATGGCTGCAGTGAAGAGTGCCAAATTGACTCCAAAGGCACAATTAGCTAGAGCCAGAGACATCAAAAAACTGAAGATGTTTTGATCCGACTGTCCTTCCGTTTCTCACTCCTGTTTTGCTTGTCTTATTTCAGTCTTCTCTTTATCTTTACTCTTGCACTCTCTCTTTGTCCTTATCACACCACTTTTCTCCTGACTTTTCTGTGGGAGAGGAAGAAGTGGCAGACACAGGAGGCTGGAGACCCTTTAAAACCAACTCAGCCTTCTTGTCAGTGAGGGCTCTCGGCCTGTATGCTGGGGAAGCAGAACACTCTACATCAAGGTGTCCTACATCTAACCAAAACACACACTTTACTGTGTGTGTGCATCTTGAGGGCAGCTTATACCCACACCAGAGATACTTTTCGAAGCTCAAAGCTTGTTCGCCATAACATGGCCTAAGAAATGCAACAGTATACGCACACAAGAACCTAGAAAATCGGTAGCACTAGACATAAATCCAAATGTATAAAAGGAAATTATTTACTTTAAACCACAGCTATTACTACTATTACTTTTATTTTTTTACCAAAGAAAAGTAAAAAAATCATTAAAAGTGCAATATAAGAAAAGGAAGGCAAAGCAGAGCTCTCGAAGCAGAGTTGGTCAGTTAATCTACCTTGAGACAGGATATCGCAAACAAGCAAGGAATGCAACAGTAAATAGTACAATGGACATCTACAAGGCCTACAGAAATTAGTTTCAGTGAAAGGATGACATTGTCCAACTATTTGTAACTGATCAGACAGCAAACAAACAGGCCAGTAGCACTTTCAAGTTCTTCTGCACTTTCTGCCTTAATTTCTATGTATTTTATTGCCTCAGTTATAAGACTGCCTGAAAGGGCAAATATTCCCATCCTCATGTTTACTGAAGTCTACATAAAGTACAGTTTTGTACCTACCATAAATGTAGATGTCCGATAGGTATGCATCTGCAGTCATCACATATGGGTTGTCCTGCCTCAGGCAGCCCTTCGGTCGGCCGGATTCCAAAGTCTGGGTCCGGCAACGGCTGATGTCACACATTCCCCGACGTCAGAGCGCCTGGGGTATAAAAGCATCAGCAGACGCCATCTTCCTCAGTTTTTCTTGCCCCAGATGCCAGGTGCCCTCTAAGGAAGGCTAAATTTGGAGAGATGCATTTAAAAATCCAAACATGCACAGTAATATAAAAACAAATATACCATAATAGATCCCCCCAAGCTAGGTATAAGAGGGGAAATACCCAAGAAATACCACAGAGGGGAAGGAGGGAGGGTAAACCTGACTGCAGATGCATACCTATCGGACATCTACATTTATGGTAGGTACAAAACTGTACTATGTCCTTCAAGGATGCATCTGCAGTCATCACATATGGGTAGAATACCATAGCCAATCTGGGGGTGGAGGTACTAAGTAAAGGATGGTGTAGCTAAAATACGCTGCAGGACTGCCGTAGCAAAGCCTGCTCTGGATCTGGAATATAAAGGTAAATTGCAATGCTTGGCAAATGTATGCACGGAGCTCCATGTGGCAGCTTCTAAAATGTCTTTGGTAGCCACCCCTCTTAAGAAGGCTGTGGAGGTGGCTGTGGCTCTCGTGGAATGAGGTCTAATGTTAGCTGGTACAGTCTTTCCATGAAAGGAGTAACAAAAGCGAATGCAATTTCCTATCCATTTTGAAATTGTCTGTTTGAAAATTGCTTTTCCTTGTGTACCAGCAGCATATGCTACCAACAGCTGGTCAGTTTTTCTGTAACTTAGTTCTGTTCAAGTAGTAGCGCAACTGTCTGTGTATGTCCAGGGTGTGCAGAAGTTTCTCCCCTTTGTTTTGTGGATTTGGAAAGACGGTAGGCAAGTGAATAGCTTGGTTTAATGAAACCCTGGATACCACCTTTGGCATAAATGTAGGATTGGTTCTCAATGAAACTCTGTCCTGATGGAAAATAAGGAATGGCTGTACTGCCATCAGGGCCTGTAACTCAGATACTCTTCTTGCTGAGGTTATGGCCAGAAGGAAGGCAGTCTTCCATGAAAGGTACTGTAGATCTGCAGATGCTGCTGGTTCAAATGGAGGCAGCGTTAGTTTTTCCAACACGAAGTTAAGGTCCCAAGCAGGTAGAGGTGGTAGAAACTGTCTTAGGAGAGGATGAGAGAAGACAGGTGGATCAGTATTGTACTCTGCTGAAATTGCTGAAGCATGAATTTTTATGGAAGAATAAGACAGACCATTGTGGAACATTTCTGCCAAATATTCCAGGATATGTGCCATGCTCATTACTGTCGCATCTAGGCCCTTTGTGGTGTTCCAAATGAGAAATCTTTTCCATTTTGCTGAATATGCCTTTCTTGTGGAAGGGCAGCGAGCTTCCATGATAATATCCTTCACTCTCTGGGATAGCTTATCCTGAGGAGGAGTCAAGGTATTTTCCAGGCTGTTAGTTGCAATGTTTTCAGGTTGGAATGCAGAGTTTTGTAATTGTGCTGTGTCAGTAGAAGTGGCCATAGAGGAAGAGGCCATGGTTTCGTACGTGACATGCTCGTACCAGTGCTGTCTTGGCCAGTCTGGAGCTATCAGAATCACTTTTGGCTGCTCTGTCCTGATCTTCAGTAACACCTTGGTCATTAATGGAAGAGGTGGAAATGCATACACTGTTAGATTTCTCCAGCTGAGAGAGAGAGCGTCCACTTTCCACGCTTGTGGGTGGTATGTCCTTGAGCAGAATTTCTTCAGTTGATGATTGTGGGGGGAGGCAAATAGATCTATGTGTGGCCTCCCCCATGATTGTGTTATCTGTAGAAAGATGTCTGGGTGCAGCATCCATTCGTGCGCATCCATGATATTTCTGCTTAAGCTGTCCGCCAGTATATTGTCTTTCCCTGGCACAAACTGGGCTTGCAGCTGTATATTGAGTTTCAAGGAAAGATCCCATAGATTCATTGCCAGTCTGCAAAGAGGGTAGGAATGGGTGCCTCCTTGCTTGTTTATGTACCACATAACTGTGGTGTTGTCTGTCCTTGTTAGTAGGTGGCCTTGATGCAGAAAGAGTTTGAAGGCCTCGATTGCATGCATCACTGCTAGCATTTCTTTTTGATTTATGTGCATGCGTAGCTCCTTTTGTGACCACTGTCCTTGAATACATCTGCCCTCCATGTGTGCTCCCCAACCTAGGTCTGAAGCGTCCGTTGTAATAGTTTGGGTGGCTTTTGGCTTAGTGAAGGGCAACCCCCTGTTGGACTGGCTGGCCTGAGCCCACCACAGAAATTCCTTTTGAAGGCATGGAATGAGTGGGATCAAAGTTTCTAAGCTGTGACTGTGCTGAGTCCATAAACTCCTTAGGTACCACTGTAGTTTTCTCATAGGCAGCCTTGCTTGTGGGATCAAAAGAATGCAGGATGCCATGTAACTCAGGGCCTGCAGGATTTTCCTTGCAGTCAGCTGAGTTTGTCTTGTCAGATTCTTGAAGTAATCCGGTAGTTGTGTTTGTTTTTCTTCTGTGAGATAGGCCATTTGGGTGGTTGTGTCTAGATCCGCACCCAGAAAAGTTATTCTTTGGGATGGAACAAGTCTTGATTTGTGCATGTTGACTGCATATCCCAAGGCCTGCAGAAGGTTGATGGCATAATTTAAGTCCTTTACCAAAGTTTGTTGGCTGTCCGCTTGTATAAGGCAGTCGTCCAGATATGGGTATACTTGAATCCCCTGAAGTCTGCAGTGTGCAATTACTGATGCCAGGCATTTCGTGAATACTCTGGATGCAGTAGATAAGCCAAAGGGCAATGCTGAGAATTGATAATGCTCTGACCCTGCAAGAAATCTGAGGTGTCTTCTGCAACTTTGTCTGATAGGGACATGCAGGTATGCCTCCTTGAGATCTAGAGTCACCAGCCAAGACCCCTTGCCCAGCATGGGAAGGAGTTGCTGTAGAGTCAGCATTTTGAATTTTGGCACAATGAGATAAGTATTCAGTGCGGACAAGTCGAGAATAGGTCTCCATTGATTTTCTTTTCTTGGAACAAGGAATAGTCTGGAATAAAATCCTTGGCCTTGTTCTGAAAGAGGAACTTTTTCTATAGCTTTCATTTGTATTAAGTTTGAGATTTGTTTCAAAGCCTCTGCCCTTTGACTTGGTGGCAGATCTGGCATGCCTTTTCTTTTTGGCAATGTGTGGAAATGGAACCTGTATCCGTTGTCTATTATTTGCAGTGTCCATTTGTCCCTTGTAATGCTGTGCCAATTTTTTGAGAATAAAGAAAGCTTTCCGCCTAAAGGTGCTTCTAATTGAGCACTGGTTGGCGGAGTCAAAGCAAAGTCATTGAGTCTGTCCTTGTGCAGCAGTTGTAGGTCCTGCACTACCTGTCTGGTTTGGAGGCTGCCATTGACGGCCTCTGTAGGAGCCCCTAGCTTTCCCTCTACCTCTGGCACGCCTGTTCCTGCCTCTCTGAAATCTTTCTGTGTCCGGAAAGGACCAATTCTTGGTAGGCCAATTTCTGCTGAATCTTGGTGGTTGGACTTGAAGAAAATCCTTAACTGTTTGTACAGATTTCGCCTTTTCCTCAAATTTCTTTAGGACCTCTTGAGCAGTGGAACCAAACAATTTTTGCTTTTCCAGTGGAGCATCCAGAAGCTTAGCTTTAACATGGTCTGGCAGAGATTGTTCCTTCAGCCAAGCATGACCTACATGAAGCTTCCAATGCATCATAACCACACTGCAAGAAATGGTTGCTAACCTGCTGGGAGTTATGTACCAGATCCTGAAGGGATTTGCGATCAAGGGGTTCAGAAGAAGACAGTTTCTTATGCATTTCTTCTAACAAATACTCTTGGTACTGTATCATATGAAATTGACAATTTAATGCCCTCATAGAAAGAGTGGCAGAAGTATACACTTTTTTACCCCATCTCTCTAAAGCCCTGGACTCCTTTGCAGAGGGGAGTGGGTTCTTAGTAGTAGCAGCTGCAACCCCTTTAGGGCCCTGGGAAATAGTTTCAGGATCAGCAGAGTGGGCCTTGTAAAGAAAATTATGCGAGTCCGGGACCCTGTAATACCCATCGGGTTTAACAGGAGCCGGAGGCAGAGTGTCAGGGGTTATACTAGACTCAGAGTACACATCATCAATGACATTTAAAACAGGAGGAATAGCCAAAGGTCTATGCTGAGGTAAATGTAGAAAGGTTCTTAATCTTTTCCTGGAATCAGAATATTCCTGGCCCTGCCATTTGAAATGCTCTCTCAGAGTGAAGGGTCTCCCCGAAGGATAGCTCTTCAGGAGGGGAGACTGAGGGGATAGATTCCTCTGCATCCGAATCCTCGTAGGCCGAAAAAGCCTGCTCCTGGTAGTCCGAGTGATCAGAGCCATCAGAGGCCTCCTCTGAGGAGTGGGGATCAGGAGGGTCAACCCTGGGCCGTTTGTCTAGAGGGGGTTGAGAGCCCCTGTCCGGATGGGGCTGAGAGCCCCTGATTAAAGAGATAAGGTCCTCTGCCAAAGTTAGGATCTGAGAACTAGAAGTGAGTCCCTGAGGAATAACCCTGGGAGGCATAGCTTTTGTGTGTTTAGCAGCTTTAGCCCTGGTGAAAGCCTTTATGGACATGGATGCAGGAGGCCTGGCTGCACCACGTGCTGGTGTAGCTTTGTCTAGTGGGATGGTGTTGGAAGCTTCCAAGACACCAGTTTTTGAAGGAAATTCAATAACAGACTCGGCAGGGGCCTCCGGGGCCGAGGCTGTCGGTTGTACGGTTTCAGGGTTCTGAAGTACCAAGGACTCGGTATCAGCCGAGACCGAGACACTCGCGGCAGGCCTAGCCGTGGTTTCAGCCGAAACCGCGGCCCGCGTGTGTCTGTCCTTGTCTTTCCGTTTCTTAGTTAAATGTGAAGTTGGGGTCTCCGACGGCATTTTATATGAAAAACTAGCCCCAAAAAACTCCTCTGCGAATTCCGACTGATGTCTAAGAGTGCGTCGGTTGAAGGAAGCACAGGCTGAACAGGCCGAGACGTCGTGGTCTGGGCCTAAGCAGAGGAGGCAGTAAGAGTGGAAATCCTTATGAGGTATTTGTTTCCCACAAGTTAAACAATTATTAACTTTATCAGACATCGGCTGAGGCAAGAAAGAGTCCCCAATGGGGTACTTAGCTTTTGAAGTCTTCGGTTAGCTGAATTACAGGAGCTGGCCGACCGGCACTTGTGAACTGCTTCTGCTTCGGGCACCACGAGGCAAGAAAGACTGAGGAAGATGGCGTCGGCTGATGCTTTTATACCCCAGGCGCTCTGACGTTGGGGAATGTGCGACATCAGCCGACGCCGGACCCAGACTTTGGAATCCGGCCGACCGAAGGGCTGCCTGAGGCAGGACAACCCATATGTGATGACTGCAGATGCATCCTTGAAGGACATCCCTAAACACAGTATTACATGCACACCTTGCAGTTATTTAGCAACATCTACAAATCCAGACATACAGTTGGAGCAAAGTGTTCTTTGCTTGCCTTGCAGGGTAAGCAGTTGACACATTTTTACACTTGGCTAAAAAGGGTTTTTCCTACCCAAGTGGTCTTCAACATGTACTTATAACAATGCAGTGTCACAACAAATAAAAGTCAGTGAATGCATGCATATGCTGAAAACAGATCTACAGCCACCTATAATAAGAAGTTATGTTCTTACCATAACGTTCCATGTGAATTGTTCATCTCGCCTTTGTTCTTACACACGGGTTCGGAGCCGATCCTCGGCTCTGAGTCGGCCGCATCACTAGCTCCGCATCTTCGAGAAAGCTCGAGGCACAGTAATATCCCATGATCCTCAGGTGCTAACCCCTCAGATCTAGTTTGCTATACCAGAAGAATCCCTTTTAGAACTGTGTCTAGAACACACAAACAGATACTACACAGTGTCTGGAACCCTACTGTCAAATAGAGGAGAAAAGATGCCATTACTAATGTACAATAATACACTAACCGTATCTAGAAAAGGCTGAAAAGGAATTCAGTTGAAACCGTTCTCCCAGACCAAAGGACGGGGGATGGAGGGGGGGGGGATATAAGAACAAAGGCGAGATGAACAATTCACATGGAACTTTATGGTAAGAACATAACTTCTTAATGTGAAATTTTTCAATCTCGCCGTTTGTTCTTACACACGGGTAGCGTCCCTAGCTCCTTTTTCCTGGGTGGCTCAAGGGAGAACATTCCTGAGTACAGTGGAACCAAACGTCGCCCTGTCCCTGGAGCTTTTGTCTAGTTTATAGTGGGCGATAAAAGTATGTGGTTTTGCCCAAGTTGCTGCTGCACAAATGGTATCTAAAGGCAAACGAGCGGTATGGGCTGAAGAGGCAGTGATCGCCCTTGTAGAATGAGCTCTGGGTTTGAAAGGGAGTTGCTGTTTTGATTCACCATATACAAAATTTATGCAATCTGAGAGCCATTTGGATAAGGTAACCTTCGTTACTGCCTGTCCTTTCCTTTGGTCAGCATATGAGACAAATAGCTGGTCTGACTTTCTGTACTCTTTTGTCCTATGTAAGTAAAATCTTAGTTGCCTGTGAACGTCCAATTTGTGCAATGTGTATTCTAACTTATTGGAATGGTTTTTAAAGAAGGTAGGTAATTCGATAGATTGATTGATGTTCTGAATCGAACAAATCTTCGGAAGGAAGGACGAATTGGTGCGCAAGGTTACTCTATCTGGATGAAAAATCATGTACGGGGGGTCAGATAGATAGAGCCTGTAGCTCTGAAATTCTCCTGGCGGAAGTGATGGCAACCAGAAAAAGTGTTTTCCATGAAAGGAATTTTAACGGAGTTGTGGCTGCTGGTTCAAAAGGGGGCAACATGAGTTGTGACAGCATGAGATTAAGATTCCAAGGTGCTATTGGATTATGAAAGGGGAGACGGAGGTGAAAGGTACCTTTCATGAAGGCTTTACAAAGCCTGTGGGACATAAGAGAGCCATCTTCACAGCCAATATGAAAATTGGATATAGCCGCTAGTTGAACCCTTATAGTGGAAGTTGATGCTCCTTCTTGAAAAAGTGTGGTAAGAAAATCTAGTATCTTGTGTACTGGAGCCCGAATGGATCTATACATTGTTTGGAGGCCCAGTGCACAAAACGGTTCCATTTGCTGTTGTACAATTTCCTTGTAGATGGTTTGTGAGAAGAAACGATAATTTGTTGTACTGCAGGGGATAGTAACTCCGACCTGGCTAAGATGGGAAGAGGAGCAGCCAAGCTGTCAGTTTGAGGGACTTGAGAAAGATGTGAGGAACACCCGACGAATGTGTCAACAGGTCTGGCTCCGGGTCCAGCATCCATGGTTTCTCCACTTGATGAGATTGAAGGAAGGGAAACCAGATTTGTCGAGGCCAGAATGGGGCTATTAGTATTATGGTCCTGTCCAGACGTTTGGCTTTCTGCAAAAACCTGGGAATTAGTGGAACAGGAGGAAAAGCGTAAAGGAGACCCGGGGGCCAATCGTATACCAGTGCGCCCCTGGGGACACCCCCTGGAGGGGTAACAGGGCAAAGTAGCTTCTGCATTTGGCATTCAATGGGGATGCAAACAGGTCGCAGCAAGGCTGGCCCCATCTGCGGAAGATCTCTTCCGCCATTTGAGGTTTGAGGGACCACTCGTGAGGGAACAGGATGGCTCTGCTCAACCTGTCCGCGATTACGTTGGAAGTCCCCGGGATGTGCGTTGCTATCAGAAAGCGTCCATTGGACTTCGCCCATTGCCAAATTCTGAAGGCCTCTCTGCATAACAGGTAAGATCTGGTTCCCCCTTGCTTGTTTATGTACCAGACCACTGACATGTTGTCTATCTGAACTGTCACTGTTCCCTGAGGTAAGGACTTGTGAAAGTGTTGCAACGCTAGAAACACTGCCCTCAGCTCTAGAACATTGATGTGCAGATTGTACTCCAAGTTTGACCATTGACCTTGGACTGTTTGTCCCTGAAAGAACCCCCCCCACTCTATCAGGGAAGCGTCCAAACGGTCGTCCTAGTGTCAGCTCTTGACTGTGTATCCACCACAAGAGATCCTTCTTGCAAAAATTCGTGATCAAGATTTCGTGAGACAGTGGAAGTTGTCAATACGACCACTGGGCGAATAGCATCCACTGAAGAATCCTCATGTGCATTCTGCCTAAAGGAACTACAATAAGGGAGGCTGCCATCAAGCCTAGCACTCTTAATATTTGTCGTGCAGGGACTCTCTTGCTGTGTAGAAGGAGCGAAATTTGCTGCCTGAGGTCTGATACTCTTGGTGGGGGGAGAGTAACTTGAGTCAGGGAGGTGTCTAGCTGTGCTCCTATAAATAAGATACGCTGTGACGGCGATAAGACAGATTTTCCAAAATTCACCGTTATGCCTAGTGAAGAGCAAAGACTGATGGTGTAATCCCTGGCTTGTAGAAGACGATACTCGATGGTGGCGGATAGGAGCCAGTCGTCTAGATAAGGAAACACCCAGAATCCCCTTCATCTCAAGTGAGACGCTACTACTGCCATGCATTTGGTGAACACCCTGGGGGCTAAGGTGAGACCAAAGGGCAGAGCGCGAAACTGGAAATGACTGGCTCCCAGCCGGAAGCGCAGGTGATCTCTGGATGCCCTGGCTATCTTGATATGGTAGTATGCGTCTTTGAGATCTATAGAGCACATCCAGTCGCCCTTCTTCAGAAAAGGAAGGACTGACTGTAGCGTGATCATCCGGAACTTTTCCTTTTTCACAAAGGTATTTAATTTGCTGAGGTCTAAAATTGGCCTCCAGTCCCCTGTTTTCTTTGGAAAAAGAACCTTGAGTAAGTTCCGGATCCTATTTGGTCCACCAGGACTGGTTGGGATAACTCTGTTTTCGAGCAACCTTCCTCTCTCTACGGTTGCCTAGTCTCGCAGACTGGGTGGAATGTCTGGGAGTTTTTTGGAGTTGGGTGGCATTTTGATGAAGGGAATGTTGTAGCCTCTAGTAACTATGCTTTTTACCCAGGAATCTGATGTAAGATTTAGCCAGGCCTCTGGGTATAAAGCCAAGCGACCCCCGACTGCCTCCGGAGTAGGACAGCTGGGCCTGCACTCAAGAGTGCTGGAAGGGTTTTCCAGAGAAAGTCTCTCTGTCGCCCTGATTTTGCGGACCCCCTCTGCCGGCTGGGCAGCGTCTTCCGTTTCTTCCCCCATCCCGGAGTCTTTCGGAACCACATTTTTCCTCCTCATTGCCCTTTAGGGTAGGGCCTAGATGGGACGGAAAAACGGACCCCTACGGCAGACAGGGTGTTCCCTTCTTGTTCACACCTCGTGAGAGTCTCCTTTACTTTGGGCCCAAACAAGGAGGCACCATCAAAGGGGGCGTTGGCAAAGGAAGACTTAAAGGCTTCTGCAAAGGAGCATAAGCGCAACCAGGATTGCCTTCTCAGGGCGATCGCTGAAGCGGTCGCTCAACTCGACCCTTAGGCTGCGTATGAAATCAGCTTCATGGACGAGCTGACTATGGAATTTAGGGTGTTAAGTTGCACTGTCACTTTCTCGGCGACAGCAGTATCTGTATGTCCCTGGAGAGTATCTCCCAATTCCTTAATGAGATCTCTCTGTAAACGCGTGAAATGTGTAAGGTAGTTGAGCAATCGGATGGAAAAAGTTGCCAAACTAAATATGTGCTTCCCATATCTGTCCATTGTCCTAGAATCCTTATTAGGAGGATGGACAGAGGAAGATGATTCAGACATCTCTTTCTTAGAGGCCGCCGCCACCACCATAGTATCTACGGGAACCCCTTTTGTAAGATAAGAATTGTCATGGGGGGCCGTCACGTATTTATTTGGCTTACAAGGGACTGGTTCCACTGTATCGAGTGTTTCCCAAGCCCTCCGGGCTATTAGATCCATGAGATCGTCAGATGGCGGAGTCATCCAGGAGGTAGAAGGTTGAGTCCCAAATGCCTTCAGCAAGACCGATTCATCCACAGAAGGGGTAAGGGTTTGCCACTCCCCCCTTTGTTTCAGGATTTCCAAAATGTCTGCAAACGAGACATCCTCAGAGGGGGGACCGTAGGGACCCTTCTGTTTCATCTAAATCGGTATCAGATGTGAGAGATTCCAGGGGGGAATCTATGTGCCTCCTCTTGCACAGTTGTTTCCTCGGAACATCCTCAGTGGGAGCTTCTGGGGATGCATCGGCGGAACCAGAGTCACCCTGTGGGGACTTCTGCGGCATTGGGTCTCGACACTTGGTAGGAGCCGAAGGCACAGAAGCAGAATGCGGACATTTTGGGGAAGGAGACGAAGACACTGATGAAGTATGTGTCTGATCAGACAAGACCTTCCTCATGATGTCAAAGGCACCGGTGCCCCGACCCGAAGATCCGACCCGATCCGAAGGAGGTCGTTTCTCCGGAATCGGAACCACGGGCTCCGACACCGAGGACGGATCCGAACTGATCTGAGCCGAGGCACCGAGGGGAAGAGTCGGAACTGATATCTCGGTTCGACTATCCCCCCTGGAACCTAGGAAAGATCTTCGGCTCTGAGACTCTCAGGCTGGTTCCGAAGGAGTCTAGGTCAACGGAGCTGATAGCACTACTGGAGGCTTCGGCACCGAGGGCTCTACAATCATCGGTTCTTCGATTCCTAGCTCCGATGACTCGACAGGTCTCAGAGGAGGAAGTGTTGAGGGAACAGGAATAGTCTCGAGTTTCGAAACCAGCTGGGACGAAACCTCAATTAATTTGGACAAAGCAGAGTTCTCCATAAGCTTCTGTACCACTCGGTCCACATCGGAGTTGGAAAGGGGCCTCGAAGAACGGGTTGAAGGGATCGAAGCCGTCACCGAGCGAAGGATAGCAGATGGTGGTACCTCTGATACCGGCTCCAAGACCTGAGCCTCGTGCAGAGATAAACTCTCGACACCTGGCACTGAAGTCATAGGAGCCGGCGTCCGAATCTGAAAAGAGGTGCTCGGAGCCGATGACTTGGGCTCTGACACTCTTGAAGACTTCGACCCCTTCGAAGACTTGGATACCTGTTCAGCCTTGTCCAGGGCCTCCTGAAATTTGGGTTTAAGCAACCCTCTTGTCAACCAACTTCCTGCGTCTTTCCAGCATGACCCTCCCACTAAAGGAATGACAAATGGAACAGTCTTCCTGCAAGTGGAGAGGGCCAAGACAGTAGACACAGGATGAGTGGTTGTCAGTAATGGACATCTTCTGTCCGCACTGACACCTTTTAAAACCAGATCTGGTCTTTTCTGACATTTTAAAGTAAAAAGGAAAAATCCAAAAAACACAGCACACTTAAGAAAAAATCCCTATATAATGTTAAGTGTAATAATAATAAACAATTTAAATGTAATATATAGAACAACAGTAACCAAAGAAAAACACACTGCCAGGTAAAGCACTCAAGTATTTGAAACCAAACCATGTAAAAAAAAAAGGGAGATTAGCACACCACAATACTCAAAAATCAAATGAATATGTCCAAAGAAAAAAAAAGTGGAATAAACTTCTTTCTTGTAGACAACAAACACTGCAGCTGCAGCAGAGCTTGATGACACAAACACTGAACGCTCATCAGACATAAAAAGCTGAAAAAAACAAAAAAACAAAAAAACAAACAAACAGAGAGTGGAAATCATATTTCTCTTATATTTCTAAAGAACTGGCCTTGAAGACAGATAGTAGATTAGGTAAAATTTAAAGATGGTTAAAATAAAGAGAAGAAAAGTGGATTACTGGGTTACAAAGTTACAAGCACACAGGTTTGGCTTTATTGTTTTCTTTTAGGCATTTATTAGGTTTTGTTGATACATTATATTTTATTTTATATATATTTTTTTTTATTGTTTTTTTAATTTTCATTTTTCGCTTACATGTTCTTATATATATGTTTTATATATTTTTTTTTTATATATTTTTATTTTATATTTTTTTATAAGCTTTTATTTTATCATGACATGCTATCATGCTTAAAATTTTTAAATGAGATTTTTTTCAGCAGCTTTTATGTCTGATGAAGCGTGTGGTTTCAGCGGTGCTACTCTACTACTCTGCTGCAGTTATTATTGTACTCACAATAAAAGAGGTTTATTCCACTAGTGATTTTCTTGGACTTATTCGATATTTTTTGAAGTGCTTAACGTGGTGCCCCTATCCTCTCATTTTTCACATGGTTTCAAATACTTGAGGGGAGTGCTTTACCTGGCAGTGTTGTGTTTTGTTTGGTTTGTTTTGTCTACTGTTTTCATTTCATTTGGATGGACTGTTGCACTCACCTAAATTTTGCTCTTCCCAATCAAGAAGCTTAGAAAATGTTTTTGATTTGGATGGATAATGATTTCAAGAACAACCCCAAACCTCAAACTCACCACCTTGGACCTAAATACCCCTGGAGATGGGATCCTAAGCCTTAAGGCAAACATGGTTGAGAATTGACAGGAGGAGCTCTAAATCGAGAACTCTATAAATAAAATGCATGGCAGAGCAGCAGTCACTTAGACAAAACTTTAAGCCTAAGCTAGTACACGGACGTTTAAGGATCCTCAAAATGCCGACTTTGGCAATTTTTTCACCAAGACTTTTTAGCACAATGGCAGAAAGCTTAAGTGACAGAACAGCTTTATGAGCTGAACATTTTTATACATGCACTATGACATTTCCATCAGAGAATTGAAAGCTGAAGTTGCAACTATTTACACAGAGCTGAATGACATGTTAAGCAATGAGCAGTGTGACATCATGCTGAATGATTTAAAACATATGCTGTCCTCTTTAGATCTCAAAAGACAAACGTCCAAGTAGCCATAGAGTGAGAGGACTTTACAGGTCTAATTTCTCTCAGTCCCTTTTTTCAAGACAAACGGAACTAGTTCACAGTTTTTCAACCACTTCAGAGAAACAACCAGAGATGCTGCCCATGTATTCATGCTGCAGTTGCGTGGTCTCCCAGCTCTTAGCGCCAGCAGGACTCTTGCCCAGCGGAAACGGTTAGGGCTTGTACAAGGTTCACCGTGTTATGGGGTCATATGGCCAGGAACGGGCACTATTAGACAGCTCCATACTATTGCACAGCAGTCCACATTGATTTCACTGAAGCACCCTCACATCTTGATGAGGGAGACAACTGAGAGAAGTTGAAGAACAAGTGAACAACGCTTCAAGCTTCTAGATCGATTCTTTGGAACAGCTTAGCATCAGATTCTTTTGTTTTTTCAAGTGAAGGGAGAAGAGAGGCTTTGGGAGAAGGTCTCCTCAGAAAACCTTTTTTCCCCTTCGAGGAGCGAACAAGAGAACTTTTCTTGGTGCACTCCCTATCCTCATTTTTTTCTAAATGTAATATATATATAAAAATTTAAAACACACAGCACACTATGATATATATATATATATATATATATATATATATATATACACATATACAGAATAGAAAAAAGAAGAAGTTAAAGGCAAAAATTTTTTTTTTTTAAATACCGTCAATCCTGACAGAAAAAACCCGAAGGCCTTAACTAAAGAATTTTTAAACTAACTAAACTAGTCTAAATAACACCTATATTATAATACTTATTTAAACACTAAAAATGAGTATAAATCTGTAGAAAGAGAACTATATATTAAGAAAAGTAGAAAAAATATACTGGCCCGAGCCTCTCAATGCGATCTGCTGCTAGCGGCAAACTAGATCTGAGGGTTAGCACCTGAGGATCATGGGATATTACTGTGCCTCAAGCTTTCTCGAAGATGCGGAGCTAGTGATGCGACCGACTCAGAGCAGAGGATCGGCTCCGAACCCGTGTGTAAGAACAAACGGCGAGATTGAACAATTTCACATCATGATGTTCTATAATATAATAAACAGCTATAAATGAAAAATTGGGCTGTGATATAATTTATATAGACTTAAGTCCAGCATTTGATAGAGTCACGGAAAAACACAAATCAGCAAATTAGAACTAGGCATTAATGTAATCTTGATAAGATGGATCGCTACATGGTTTACAAAGAGGGTGCGACAAATATAGAGCAAATGGACATGTGAAATTCAATCTTACTGTCCATGTATTCCACAGGGTTCTGTTCTAGACCCACACTTGTTTAGGTTGCAAATTTTAGATCTATCTTTTTCACCTGGGATGTTCTACACTGTATGCAGATAGCTTGAAAATGGGTAAACTAATTAAATGTGCTACAGATAGGAAACATCTGCAAAAGAACTTGACTAAATCTGCTGGAAAGCACTAGGAAGCCTTAAACTGATACAAACACTCAACTCTCCTTGTTAATAAGGAGAAATTAATCGTAGGCACTAAACAGCCTATAATTGCAAAGTACCTTGCAAAGGTAAGGGAAAACAGCTCTTGTACTTTACAAAAAAGCACCTAAACAGGTATGTCCAAGGGTCAAGCTTCTGGTGATTTCTCTTGTCCACCTGGTGAATCTGGGCATACTGGGGCAATGCAGCAACTTTCTCATATACACATACAATCCATCTCCTCCTACCACCCAACACTACAACCTGCGAGAGATGCACTTACACAGCCAAACTGGAAGCAAAGCTCTCTCCAGGCAAGATTGTGCTAGACAGTCAAGAGGAGAAGGTTAACACCTGCACTACACCTCAAGCAACACATAGCCCTTCAAAACCCACACCATCAACACCCACATATAACACTAAACCCACATATGCAGAGGTCCTTAACATTAACCTGCCCAAGCAACAAGGACCTCCGAAGCTGAAACGCAAACAAACACCAGTCACAACCAAAGTGACACATGGCTCACAACACCAATGTGCCACCCGACAACAGCCCCTAAGACAAGACAATGTACCCAACACTTTAGTCATAGGTGACTATATAGTCAGGCACAATGATGTCCCACTCACCAAGCTGAACAAGGAGAAAATGACACTCCGCTGCCTGTCGGGTGCCAGGATCCACCACATAACGCACGCACTCAAGTCACTCCGCAACAAATACGTCATTGGCCATGTTGGAGTGAATGACTTGAGATGTACCTCCCTGGACTACATGAAGAGAGACATGGAACAGCTCTCAGATCATGTGGCCCAGGCAGGTATGACCCTAACCCTGAGTAGATCCTGCCTTCTCCCAGAATGATACCACAGTATAAGGACAAAATGATTGACTTCAACAACTGGCTAAGCTTCTGGTGTCATTCAAAGGGGATCCAGTAGGTCTGCCTGGGACGACATGATCGACAAATCACGATGCTTTGCTAGAGATAGTCTGCACCTGTCACCCCTGGGATTCAGGTTACTGGCTAAAGCTCTCACCACCCCTATAGTAACTTTTTTAGACAAGGTTCAAAGGATAAAACCACCACCGTAACAGATACAAGGATGCAAAATCTGAAGGTTATACTACTCAATGCTAGAAGTCTAAACCTCAAAATGCACTCTCTCGAGGCACTCCCTAAAAATGGAAAACATCAATATCTGTGCAGTAACTGAGACCTGGTTCAAGGCCCCAGACAGCATTCCTGCAATACCAGGCTACAACTCTTACCACACTTTTCGGCCACCAAACGAAGATCAAAACACTAAAGATGGAGGAGTGCCCATATTCACCAAGGATATTCACACCTCCAGGCTAGTTGCCCAACACAATGCATCTGAAATTGTACAGGTGCAACTAACACTACGTAAGACTGCAATCCAAATTGTGGCTTGCTACAGATCCCCAACCATGCCCCAAGATTCTCACTACACTTTTTTAAACATACTGGATAATATTAAGACACAACCAAGCACCCTAATACTGGGTGATTTCAACTAACCTGCCATTAACTGGGAAAACTACTAGGGTACCAACACCTCTTCCCAACGGTTCTTGGAATTCATAAATTCTAATGCCCTGGATCAACTAATCCATTGTCCCACCAGGGGCTCCAATATCCTAGACCTGGTCATTACCAACATGGTAGATAGATGCTCCACACGAGTGGTCACCCCCTCATTGGTCAGGTCTGACCATAAGCAAATCACCCTTGACATCCACATCCCATCCCTCCCCTCCAGTAAGGAAACCTCCATAAAAAACTTCTCCAAAGCAAACTTCATGCTACTCAAGTTAGAAGTGACAAACTTCATGACACCCGAGCAGATGGGAGCTGAAAGTTCGACTGCTGAATCCTACACTAAGGCACTGTACGAGCACATCCACTCGTGCATGAATTGTGCCATCAGAAATAGAACCAAGATGCTCTCCTCCAAAAAAAGGAAGCCAATCTGGTGGTCCCCTGCCATAAATAAACTACACAACAGAAGAAAAACTGTTGCAGAAAAGAGGAAAATCCCAGGATGCAAAAAAACTCCCTTACCAGCCTCAGTAAGAAGCGGAGATCCCTCATAAAATCCTCCAAAGCTAGTTATGAAAATAAAATTGCCAAAAATTCCAAAGACAACCACAAGGCATGCTATAGTTATGTTAAGAATCTAAACGGCAATGCTCAGATATGCTCTGAGCTACAACAGAATGGCATTAAATATACTGATCCCAAGGATACTGTCAATATCTTGGCAGATCGATTTAGTGCAAACTTCACCCCCCTCTCACCCCCTAAAGGGCCCAACTTAATACCAAAAGATTGCCAAATTCCGGTAATCACGGCCACAGAGGTAGAAAAGTACAGTTTTGTACCTACCATAAATGTAGATGTTCGAGTGCTAATACAGCTGCAGTCATAACAGATGGGTTCTCCTGCCGTCAGGCGGGTCCTCGGTCGGCCGAATTCCAAAGTCTAGGTCCGGCGTCGGTTGTCGTTGCTTCTTCCCTGACGTCAGTACGACAGGGGTATAAAGGAACCAGCCGACGCCATTTTCTTCAGTTTTTCTTGCCTTAGATGTCAGGTGCCCCCAGAAGGTAGGCAATACATAAATTTGTGTAATAAAGCAGTGCAATACATAAATTTGTGTAATAAAGCAGTGCAATATAATCAAAATACAGTAGTTGCAAGCAAATACACAATCAATGAATACCCCAATCAGGTTGTATGAGGACGTGTTAGCCTATAGGCCTGTCCCAAGAGGGGAAGAAGGGAGGGAAACCTGGACGGCAGCTGTATTAGCACTCGAACAGCTACATTTATGGTAGGTACAAAATTGTACTATGTTCATCGTGCATACAGCTGCAGTCATAACAGATGGGTAGAATCCCAAAGCTAAGAAAGAGGTGGTAGGCACTAGGTGGAACTAGGAGGAGCCAGGATGCCCTGCAAGACTGCAGTGGCAAAGCCTGCTCTAGTTTTGGAGTATAATGGTAGATGGTAGTGCTTGGAGAAGGTATGCACAGAACTCCAAGTGGCTGCCTCCAAAATATCTTTGGTAGGAACTCCTCTGAGGAAAGCTGCAGAGGTAGCTGTGGCCCTTGTGGAGTGAGATCTGATGCCTGTAGGTACAGTTTTGCCATGAAAAGAATAGCAAAAGTGTATGCAGTGGGCTATCCATTTTGAGATTGTCTGTTTTGAAAAATGGCTTTCCTTGAGCTCTTACAGCATAGGACACAAACAGCTGTTCTGATTTTCTGAAAGGCTTTGTTCTGTCCAGATAATAGCGTAGTTGTCTGTGGATGTCCAAGGAATGTAGTAATCTCTCCCCTTTGTTTTGAGGATTAGGATAAAAGGTAGGTAAGTGTATGGCCTGATTCAAAGCTACCCTAATACCACTTTAGGCATAAAGGACGGGTTGGTTCGTACGGAAACTCTGTCCTGATGGAAGATGATAAAAGGCTGCACAGCCATGAGAGCTTGTAGTTCTGAAACTCTACGAGCTGAGTTAATAGCCAGAAGGAAAGCTGTTTTCCAGGACAAATATTGCAAATCTGATGAGGCAGCTGGCTCAAAGGGAGGCAAGGTCAATTTTTCCAGAATGAAATTGAGATCCCAAGCAGGTATTGGTTGTTTTCTCGGGGGTCTTAGATTCTTAGCCCCTCTGAGGAACTGTCTTAAGAGAGGGTGAGAGAATAAGGGTGGATCAGTGTTGTATATTCTGCAGAAATGGCTGAGGCATGGATTTTGATGGAGGAGAATGAAAGTCCACTGTTTAGCAGCTCAGCTAAATACTGTAGTATTTGAGGTAAATTCAGTTTTCCAGGATCCTGGCCCTTTTTCTCATTCCAGACACAAAACCGTTTCCATTTTGCGGAGTAAGCTTTTCTAGTTGACGGCCTCCTGACCTCCAAAATGACATCATGCACCTCTTTGGAGAGTAGGGTCTGTTGTGATGCTAAGGAATCTTCCATGCGGCTAGATTGAGTGTTTTTAGCTGGCTGTGAAGAGTTTTGAAGCTGTGCTGAGTCAGAAGAAGAGGCATTAGAGGCAGGGTCCATGGTGGGGAATGCGTCAGGCTCCTCAGGATTGGGTACCAGTGTTGTGTTGGCCAGTCCGGAGCAATGAGAATCATCTTTGGTCTGTCTGCTCTAGTTTTCAATAGAACTTTGGGCAGTACAGGAAGAGGTGGGAAGGCATAAACTGTCATTGATGTCCAACTGAAAGAGAGAGCGTCCACTCTCCAAGCCTTTGGATGGAAAATCCTTGAGCAGAATTTTGTCAATTGGTGATTTTTGTGGGAAGCAAAGAGATCTATGTCTGGCCTTCCCCATGCTTGGATTATTTCTGTAAAAACTTTTGGATGCAACTTCCATTCGTGTGGATCTGTCATATTTCTGCTTAGGTTGTCTGCCAGCGTGTTTTCCTTGCCTGGCAAGTACTGTGCTTGTAGTTCGATTTGTAAGCCCATGGCCATGTCCCAAAGTGACATGGCCAGTCTGCATAGGGGGTATGAATGTGTTCCCCCCTGTTTATGTACCACATAACTGTGGTGTTGTCCGTTCTTATCAATAGTTGACCTGGTTGCAGAAGGTCCTTGAAAGCTATAATAGCATTTATTACTGCTAGCATTTCGTTTTGATTGATGTGAAGGTGCTTTTCTTTTTGGGACCATTTGCCCTGAATGCACCGATTTGTCATGTGCGCCCCCCAGGTGTAGTCCGAGGCGTCTGTTGTGATGACTTGATTAGCTTGAGGCTTGCTGAATGGAAGACCTGTGTTTGTTTGGCATGCTTGAGCCCACCACAGAAATTCCTTTTGCAGACATGGAATTAGTGGTATTATTGTTTCCAAACTGTGGCTGTGTTGAGACCATATGTTTTTCAGGTACCACTGAAGTTTCCTCATATGCAGCTTTGCACATGGGATTAGTAAGATGCAAGATGCCATGAATCCCAGAGCCTGCAGGATTTTCCTTGCAGTCAGCCTGGTGCAATTTGCTAGTGCTCTGAAGTATTGAGTTAGTTGCCCCTGCTTCTCTGGTGTGAGGTAGGTCATCTGGGTGTTTCTGTCCAAGTTGGCACCCAGGAAAATTATCTTCCGAGAGGGTATTAGCCTTGATTTCTTTTTGTTGACTGTGTATCCCAGAGAGTTCAACAACATTATTACATAAGCCAGATGTTTCAGAAGAATGTGCTTGCTGTCCGCTTGGATCAGGCAGTCGTCCAAATAAGGGTATATCTGTATCCTTTGAAGTCTGCAGTAGGCAATTACTGATGCCAGGCATTTCGTGAATACTCTGGGCGCAGTAGATAAGCCAAAGGGCAATGCAGAGAATTGATAATGGGTTGAACCTGCAAGAAATCTGAGGTATCTTCTGCAATGTTGTCTGATTGGGACATGCAGGTAATGCCTCCTTGAGGTCCAATGTTACCAGCCAAGACTCCTTGCCCAGCATGGGAAGAAGTTGCAGTAGAGTGAGCATCTTGAATTTTGGTACGAGTAGAAATGTGTTTAGGATGGAAAGGTCCAAAATAGGTCTCCAATCTTTTCCCTTCCTTGGTACCAGGAATAGTCTGGAATAAAAACCTTGACCTTGTTCGTGCGTAGGTACCTCTTGAATAGCTTTCATGTCTATGAGATCTGTAATTTGCCTTTGTGCCTCTGCCCTTTGATTGTGTGGCAGGTTTGGCATGCCTCTCATTTTTGGAAGGGTGTGAAAATGGAATCTGTAGCCTCTGTTTATAATGTCCAGGATCCATTTGTCTTTTGTGACGATATGCCAATTCTTTGAAAATAATGTGAGCTTTCCTCCTAAGGGGGCTGCCATTTGAGTCTTGCTTGGCATGCAAAGGGGAAAGTCATTGGGCTTGCTTTCTGCCCCTCGGGCGCCTGTATCTGCCTCTTTGGGGTCTGTCCGTGGCTGGAAAGGACCAATTTTTGGAAGGCCAATTTCTACTGAAACGTGGGGGTTGTACCTGTAGAAAATCTTTCACAGTTTGCATTGATTTAGCCTTTTCCTCCATTTTCCTTAATACCTCCTCAGCATTAGCACCAAATAATACATCCTTTTGAAGAGGGGCATCTAGTAATTTAGCTTTGACATGATCAGGCAAGGTTTGTTCCTTGAGCCAGGCATGTCTACGTATGACTGATCCTGTAACAGCAGCTCTACATGAGGCCTCTAGAGCATCAAAACCACATTGTAAGGTATGCTTACCCACTTGTTCTGCACTATGCATCAAATCCTGCAACTCCTTCAAGTCTGGTTGTTCAGGTTGTGACATTTTACTTTTCAATTGTGATAACAAAAACTGTTGGTATTTTAGCATATGGAACTGACAGTTTAAGGCCCTCGTGGTTAAGGTAGCAGAGGTATATACCTTTTTTCCCCACCTTTCTAAGGATCTGGAATCTCTCTTGGAAGGTAATGGATTTTTAGCAGTGGAGGCCTTAATTCCCTTGGGGCCCTGAGAGATGGTTTCTGGGTCAGCAGCATGGCTTTTGTATAGAAATTGGTGTGAGTCAGGAACCCTGTAGTACCTGTCAGGCTTAACTGGGGCTGGAGGCAGAGAGTCCGGGTTAAGGCAGGCCTCCGAGTAAACATCATCTAGGATGTCCAAGACAGGAGGTATAGCCAGAGGCCTGTGTTGAGGTAGTAAGAGAAATTCCCTAAGCCTTTTCTTGGAATCTGAATAATCTTGGCCTTCCCAGTGGAAGTGTTCCCTTAAGGTATGCAAAGTTTCCCCAAATGAGTAATCCTCTGGGGGGGATACAGAAGGAATGGACTCCTCCACATCAGAGTCTTCAAAAGGGGAGTAAGAATGTTCCTGATCATCAGAGTGCTCTGAAATAATGGAGCCCTGATCAGAGGAGGGGGATTCTTCCTCCACTCTGGGCCTTTTGTCCGGTGGGGGTTGAGAACCCCTGATAAGAGTAATTAAATCCTCAGCCATTTTAAGCATCTGCTTTTTAGGCATGGGGCCTGGAGATGGGCCCTGTGTAGCTTGTCTCTTAGAGTGCATGGCTGCTTTAGACTTAGTGAAAGCCTTGATGGAGAAAGAAGAGGAAGGTCTGAAGACACCTTGAGTGGAGGTAGACCTGTCCACATTTTGAGGTTCAACACCAAGAATGGCTTCAGTATCTGTAGTCGGGGTGTGGGCCGAGGAGCCTGCAACCTTGGGCACAGGAGACACCGCCAATGAAGTGTCACCGGTAGTCAAGGGCTGCGTAGGCACCTCGCTGAGAACCGGACCACGTGTAGTCGGCTTTGGCGTGGTGTCGGTAGAGGCCGCGGACCTCGTGTGTCGGTCCTTATCTTTGCGTTTTTTAGACAAAACTGGAGTCAGAGTATCCGACGACATAATATAGTTAAATGTTTTTCCAAAATAATGCTGGGCGAACTCCGCTCGACGCTTAATGGTGCATTTGTTGAAAGTAGCACAAAAGCGACAGACCGAGACGTCGTGGTCTGGGCCTAAACAAGGTATACAGAGGGAATGGAAATCCTTATGCGGTATTTGCTTCCCACATGAAATACAATTATTAACTTTGTCTGACATTGGTCTGAGGCAAGAAAAGTTTCCCCAATGGGGTACTTAGCTTTCAAGAAGACTTCGGTTTCAAAATTTTCGTAATTTCAGGAGCTGGCCGACCGGCACTTGCAAAATGCTTCTGCTTCGGGCACCGCATGGCAAGAAAGACTGGAGAAAATGGCGTTGGCTGGTTCCTTTATACCCCTGTCGCACTGACGTCAGGGAAGAAGCGACGACAACCGACGCCGGACCTAGACTTTGGAATTCGGCCGACCGAGGACCTGCCTGACGGCAGGAGAACCCATCTGTTATGACTGCAGCTGTATGCACGATGAACATCCGCACTCTCTAAAGCTAAGAATACAGAAGCCATGGGACCAGATGACATCCCAGGCTGTGTACTACATGAACTACAAAATGAACTGGCACCTCACCTAAGTGTCATGTTTAATTATAGCCTCACCTCAGGCTTCGTGTCCACTGAGTGGCGCACAGCTACAGTTATCCCACTCCACAAAGGGGGGAAATCCACCTTGGATCCCGTGAACTACCGTCCCATCAGTCTGATGAGTCTGACCTGCAAGGGCATGGAACGCTTTATCTTACAACTTATAAACAAAGACATTGGCAACCTTCAAATACTGGACCCAATCAAATTAGAAAGAGCACTGCAGAAATATAACAAGGGCATCCATGGATTAAGTTATTATGAAAGACTAAAATATTTGAAGTTGTGCACCATCTCATACAGACATTTAAGATGAGACCTTATTCAGGTATACTGAGCACTTAGTGGCACGTACCTTTGGCAATGTTTGTGGTTATCAAAAAGCAGTACAGAATCAGACAACCTATATACATTATACAGTTATGAGAGGTCTACTAACTTGTTCTCAGAGAGTAGCTGATGTATGAAATAGAGTACCAAATTACATTAAAAAAGAAGTTATGTACTCACCTTAACATTCCTTCTGAGTAGTTCTACTTCATTTCCCTTCAACCTGTGGGATACCAGATCCATACTGGATCCAAGCTGGCATTTTCACTAGCATCTGCTCCGAGCTCCAAGCACCTCCCCTTACCCATAATACACATCCACTACCTTCCAACCCCCAGATCGAGTTTGCTGACCTTCATACTGATAACCCGACCTGAAAAACACTTTATGACCTACAACTGCAGCCAACAGGATGCTCATATGATAAGGTCAGGGGGAAGGAGGGAGGGACGGTTGAAGACAAATGAAGTAGAACTACTCAGATGGAACGTTATAAATAGTACATAACTTCTTTATCTGAAGTAGTTTACTTCATTTGGTCTTCAACCTGTGGGACATAGTCCCCAGCTACTAATCTCCTGGGTGGCCCTCATGGAAGGATATTCCGGAGCACCGCGGAACCAAAGGATGTTCTCCTTCTAGAAGTCAAATCCAATTTGCACTGAGAAATAAAGGTATGAGATGAGGACCAAGTAGCTGCAGAGCAAATATCATCCAATGAGACTCCAGACCAAAAGGCCGCAGAAGTAGCCATGGACCAAGTGGAATGAGCTTTCACCTGACCTGGAGGAGACATGCCTTTGTCCTTGTAGGCCTGAAGGATGCATGAAGAAATCCACCTAGCAATATTGACCACAGAGACAGGTTTACCCAAAAAGGGTTTATAGACGGACACAAACAGGTGATCGGATTTACGGACGTTTTTGGTCCTGTGTAAATAAAATCGTAATTGTATATGAACATCCAACAAGTGGAGTTTGTATTCCATTTTGTTAGCAAAGTTAGGAAAGAAGACAGGTAAATTAATGGCCTGATTAACATTAACTTGGGATGCCACCTTAGGAAGAAAGGATGGATTGGTCCGAAGGGAAACCCCATCTTTGTGGAAAATCATATATGGAACTTGATGGATAAAGCTTGCAGTTCTGAAACCCTTTTAGCAGATGTGATAGCCACCAGGAAAGGCTGTTTTCCAAGATAAGAATTTTAGATCTGTGGTTGCAGAAAGGTTCAAAAGGCGGAGTGACCAAAGCTTGAAGAACCATAGTAAGGTCCCATGGGAGAACAGCATCCTTGATGGGGGGGGGGGTGTAACAGAAAAGTCCCTTTGATAAAGGCTTTACACAGTCTGGAGGAGGCTAATGAGATAGAATTCTCACCCACATGAAAATGAGAAATGGCAGCCAATTGAACTTTGACAGTAGAAGAACTAGCTCCCTGTTGAAACATATTGGCTAGGAAATCAAGAATGGCAGAAACAGGAGCCGTGAAAGGGTCTAAACTCCTTTGAGAAGCCCAAAAGGAAAAAGTTTCCATTTGCTGCGGTAAACCTTCCTGGTTGAAGACTTATAAGCAGCCACCAGAACTGACCTAACTGAAGAGGATAATCCAGGAGTCCTAGCAATCATGGGAACCAGAGCAGCCAAGCTGCAAGCTTCAGACTGTCCAGGTATGGATGCGGAACCCCTGATGGGTGTGAAATCAGATCCTGAATGGGATCCAAGAAACAGGGCGGAGCCAGAAGATGAAACCAAAGGAAGGGAAACCATACCTGGCCAGGCCAAAATGGGGCAATGAGGATTCACTTTGCTCCCCAGTCAACGAGCTTTCTGTAGAAACCTCGGAATAAGAGGTACTGGAGGGTAAGTATACAGAAGACTGGGAGGCCAAGCATGGACTACAGCATCTCTGGGGGACTACCCCGGCAGGGGGTTCAGAGCGAAAGACTCACTGCACTTCACGTTGGAAGGAGATGCGAAGAGATCGCAGCAAGGCTGACCTGGCTCCAGGAAGATCTGCTCCGCTACTGAAAGATTCAGAGACCACTCGTAAGGCATCAGAGTAGTCCGACTTAACCTGTCCACTAGAATGTTGGACCGTCCCAGAATGTGCATTGCTATGAGAAAACAACCGGTGGACATCACCCATTCCCACACTCTCATGGCCTCACGACAAAGGGGGTAAGATCTGGTCCCTACCCTGTCTGTTGATATACCAGACCACTGACATGCTGTCTGATTGAATTGCAATGGTTCCCAGAGGAAGAAAAGCATAAAGGGCCTGGAAGGCCAAAAGGACTGCCCTCATCTCTAGAATGTTTATGTACAAGCTGGTCTCTACAGGGGACCACAGGCCTTGGACTGTCCTGCCAGAATTATGCCCCCCTACCCGAGTAGGGAGGTGTGTCCATGGTCACTGTGGCTTGGACAGGGGCTGAAAAGTACAGTTTTGTACCTACCATAAATGTAGATGTTCGAAGATCCACATTGCTGCAGTCCTAACACTTGGGTAGTCCGCTGTCCCTCTGTCGGCCCGAATATCAGAGTATAAGGCTGCATTTGACTGACATCAGAACGTCAGGGTACAAATGCGCATGACAGACGTCACATCCTCAGTCTTTTCTTGCCCCAGATGTCAGAAGACCCTAAAAAGAAAGGTCAAAACCCATAGACCACAACTAAACAACCAACTAGCCTAACACCAAAATATGTATAATATATACAATATATACAAAATGCAATATACCTCAGATGGATAACCCAACCCACACAACCACCTCAAACAACAGAGGGGAAGGAGGGAGGGACTGCAGCAATGTGGATCTTGAACATCTACATTTATGGTAGGTACAAAATTGTACTATGTTCTTCATCTCACATTGCTGCAGTCCTAACACTTGGGTAGAATCCCAAAGCAGAGGTAAGGGAGGATGGCTAAAGTATAATGAAGCAGGAGCTGCCAAAATGCCCTGCAACACAGCAGTGGCAAAACCAGCCCTGGATTTAGAGTACAAGGGAAGGTGGTAATGCTTAGAGAAGGTATGCACTGAACTCCAAGTGGCTGCCTCCAAAATATCCTTAGTAGCCACCCCTCAAAAGCTGTTGAAGTGGCAGTAGCCCTAGTGGAATGAGGTCTAATCCCAGCTGGAATCTCTTTGCCATGATGGGAATAACAGAAAGCAATGCAAAATCCAATCCACTTAGAAATAGTTTGTTTTGACACGGGCTTGCCCTGAGAGCACAAAGCAAAAGAAACTAATAACTGCTGAGATTGTCTGAACCCTTTAGTTCTGTCCAAATAATATCGTAACTGCCTGTGAACATCTAAAGTGTGCAAAATCTTTTCCCCTTTAGTTTGGGGATTTGCATAAAAAGTAGGCAAATGAATGGTTTGGTTTAAAGCCACACTAGAAACCACTTTAGGCATAAAGGAAGGATTAGTAAGATACCCTATCCTTGTGGAAAATTAAGAAAGGCTCAACTGCCATAAGGGCCTGCAATTCAGAAACCCTTCTTGCAGAGGTAATGGCCAACAAAAAAGCAGTCTTCCATGACAAATATTTCAACTCAGCAGTAGCTGCAGGCTCAAAAGGTTGTAGAGTGAGTTTCTCCAACACAAAATTGAGATCCCAAGCAGGAGTAGGAGCTCTTAGGTGGGGTCTTATATTCTTTGCCCCTCTAAGAAATTGCTTGAATAAAGGAAGAGAAAACAATGGTGGGTCACAATCGTAGTGAGCTGAAATTGCTGCAGCATGAATCTTAATAGAAGAGAAGGACAAACCTTTGTCCAATAACTCAGTAAGGTATTGAAGAGCCACACTTAAATCAGGCTCAGAAACATCCAAATCCTTAGCTGCACTCCAAAATAAAAATCTCTTCCATTTATCTGACACTTTCCTTGTACTAGGCCTTCTAGCTTCCAAAATCACATTCAAAACTTGTTGTGGAAGTTGAGACCTCTATGGTTCAAAACAGAATATGCCATGCTGTTAGGTGAAGAGAGTGAAGTTTGACATTGAGCAAATGACTGTCCTCCTGGGACAACAGATGTGGAATCAAAGGCAAAGGCCATGGAGGCTTCCGTACTAGACTTCTCAGTAGTGGGTACCAGTGCTGCCGAGGCCAATCTGGAGCTATCAAAATCATCCTTGGCTTGTCCTGTCTGACCTTCAGAAGTACCTTTGGGAGGAGAGGCAGAGGTGGAAAGGCATACACATGAAGATTTTTCCAACTGAAAGAAAGAGCATCCACTTTCCAAGCTGTGGGATGAAACCTTTGTGCAAAACTTTGGCAGCTGGTGGTTTAGTGGAGAAGCGAACAGATCTATGTCTGGAGTTCCCCAGGACACTGTCAATTTCTGAAGTACATGAAGATCCAGTTTCCACTCGTGGGGATCCATGATTTGTCTGCTTAACACATCTGCTAAGGAGTTCTGTGCTCACGGCAGAAACCTTGCCTGAAGACTTAGTTGTAAACTGAGAGCAGTCTCCCACAAAATCATTGCTTGCCTGCATAGAGGATAAGAATGTGTTCCCCTTGCTTGTTGATGTACCACATGACAGTTGTGTTGTCTGTTAGAATCAACACCTGCCCTGGAAGAAGTAAATCCTTGAAAGCTATTAATGCAAACTGGACTGCTAACATCTCCTTCATGTTGATATGTAGATGTTGTAGTCTGGCAGGCCACTTGTCTTGTATCCACTTTCCATTTAGATGAGCTCCCCAAGCTATGTCTGAGGCATCTGTTGTTAAAATCTGACTCGCCTCTGTGCGGGTCACAGAGAGTTCCTTGTTTAGGTGACATTCCTGAGCCCACCACAAAAATTCCTTTTGAATGCAAGGCATTATTTGAATGACAGTGTCCAGATCCTGGCAGTGCTGTGTCCATACATTTTTGAGATACCATTGTAGCTTCCTCATATGCAGTTTGGCATTGGGAAGCACCAGAATACAAGATGCCATGAACCCTAAGGCTTGAAGGACTGTCCTTGAAGTCAGCCCGGACTGATGAGATAGCTGATGGAAGTAAAGGGATAGACTCTTTTGTTTGTCCGGCGTTAAAAAGGCCATCTGGGATGCTGTATTCAGTCTCACACCCAGAAAGCACATGTCTTGAGAGGGTACTAGACTGGACTTTATTTCGTTCACAGAATACCCCAGGCATCTTAGCACTGCTATCACATATTCCAAATGATGAAGAAGCTCTTCCCTTCCTTGAGCCAGAATCAGGCAGTCGTGCAAGTAAGGATAGATCTGTATTCCTTTTAGCCTGGAGAAAGCAAGCACTGGAGCCAGAACTTTGTGAACACTCTGGGCAGTAGATAAGCCAAAGGGCAATGCAGAGAACTGATAGTGAGAAGTCCCAGCTCGAAAACGCAGATACTTCCTGCAACTTAGTCTGATAGGAACATGAAGGTAAGCCTCCTTGAGATCCAAAGTTACCATCCAATGATCTCTGCCCAGCAGAGGTAAAAGCTGCTGCAACGTCAACATTTTGAACTTGGGAATGTCCAGATAAGTGTTGAGGATAGATAAATCCAAAATTGGTCTCCACGTGTTCCCCTTCTTTGGGACTAGGAACAGGCGAGAATAAAATCCTAGGCCCCTTTCTGGCATAGGAACCGGCTGTATGGCCCCTATTTGGAGCAGCAGTGAAATTTGCTTGTGAGCCTCTATTCTTTGTTGAGGAGGAATGCCTGGCATGCCTTTGAAAGGAGGCAAGGTATGGAAATAAAACCTGTAACCGTGATGTATGATATCCAGTACCCATCTGTCTTGGGTAATCAAACTCCAATTTTCTTTGAAAAGTGCCAACCTTCCTCCTAAAGGTGCTGCCAGGCGAGAAGGTTCTGGCAGCTGAAAAGGTAGGTCATTGGGACTGTTTACGAAAGGATTGACCCCTGCCCTCACTCGAAGACTGTGCAGGAGAACTCCCCGTCCTGGGCCTGAAAGAGCCCTGACCTCTGCCCCTGCCACGTCTAGATCTACCCCTAGACTGGGAGTCATAAGAAGGATACGTCCACCCTTTAGTAGGCCAATTTCTACTAAACTTTGGAGGCTGAACCTGCAAAAAATCTTTAACAGTCTGCATAGACTTAGCCTTGTCTTCCATTTTCTTTAAAACTGCCTCAACAGGAGAACCAAACAAGACATCAGATTGCAAAGGGGCATCCAAAATCCTAGTTTTAACATGGTCAGATAAATTTTGATCCCTCAGCCAGGCATGCCTCATAAGAACTGACCCAGTGGCAGCGACCCTAGACGAGGCCTGTACAGCATCAAAACCACATTGCAAAGAATGCTTACCCACTTGTTCAGAAACATGCACTAAATCTTGTAACTCTTTACAGTCAATACCTTCCGCCAGAGCATCGACCTTAGATTTCAACTGAGAAAGGAGATAATTTTGATATTTCAACATGTGAAACTGGCAATTCAAAGCTCTCATGGCTAGAGTGGAAGAAGTAAAAACTTTCTTTCCCCATCTATCCAAGGCCCTGGCCTCTTTATCTGCAGGAACCGGATTCTTGACAACAGAAGCCTTAACACCCTTAGGCCCCTGGCTAACAGTTTCTGGGTCTGCCCTAGGACTCTTAAAAAGATACTTATGAGCTTCAGGCACCCTGTAATACCTATCCGGTTTAACAGGAGCAGGAGGCAGAGAATCAGGATTAAGAGAAGCCTCTGCAAACACATCTTCCACTACATTCAGAACAGGAGGTATAGCTAAAGGCCTATGCTGGGGTAAAAACAAAAATTCCCTAAGCCTTTTCCTGGAATCAGAGAAATCCTGACCTTCCCATTTAAAATGCTCTCTCATGGAGTGAAGGGTCTCTGAAAAAGAAAAATCCTCAGGAGGAGAAGCAGAAGGAGTAGAATCATCCACATCAGAATCAGAATAATGAGAATACTCCTGCAAGTCTTGACTCAGACACATCCGAAGCCTGCTCATAATCCCCCAACACAGGTTCCATCCTAGGCCTCTTATCAGGAGGGGGCATAGAGCCTCTAATCAAAGTAATTAAATCCTCTGCCATTTTGAGCATGTGCTTCTTGGGCACAGCACCTGAAGAACTGGGAGTGACACCCACAGAAGCTAAACTAGACCTGCCTCTAGGAGAAGCCTTGGAAGCAGAAAGAGAGGGCCTAGATCCCTTAGGAAGGGAGGGGAGCACAGTAACTTGAGAAGCCCCTACAGCCTGCCCTGCCTCCTGGGAGGCCACATCCTGTAAAATCAAAGTTTCTCCCTGGGTCTCCAGAGAGGCCTCACGGAACCACCGGTTCCACTGACACCTCTAAAGAACTGGCGTCCGTTGGACGACTCTCTAACCTAGGTTTAACTGCCTTGTCCTTGCGCTTCTTGAAGCCGCCGGAGCATCCAACGGCATTTTGTAATTGCACCGCTTCCCAAAGACCAACCTTGCACAATCCAACCTACGCTTTATAGTGTGTTTATTAAACCTAGCACAAAAGCGGCATCCAACAACGCCGTGCTCAGGTCCTAAACAAGGTATACACAAATTATGGTAATCCCTATGCGGTATCTGTTTCCCACAAGAAATACAGTTATTCACTTTTTCTGACATCCGTAAACCACTGAGGCAAGAAAAACCAAAATATTCCCCAACGGGTACTTAACCAACTCTGACTTCGGTCTGAAACAAAATTTCAGAACGCCGAACGGCACTTGCAACACTGCTTCTGCATCGGACCATGCGGCAAAAAAGACTGAGGATGTGACGTCGGTCATGCGCATTTGTACCCTGACGTTCTGATGTCAGTCAAATGCGCCTTGACCGACGTCAGCCTTATACTCTGATATTCGGGCCGACCGAGGGACAGCGGACTACCCAAGTGTTAGGACTGCAGCAATGTGAGATGAAGAACATCAAAGGGTCGTCTCTCAAAGATCTCCGGAGAACACATCCACCACAGAAGGGACGACCAACCAACTCAACTGAGTTGTATTGGATACGACAAAGGAAGTTCCAACAGGGACAATTGTACATCTAGTGTCCATTGTAGAATTCTCATATGTAACTGGGAGAACAGAAGAAGCGTTATGGTCGCCGCCATTGAACCTAAGGCCATTAACACTGATTCTGCCGATGGAAGATGAGAACGGTAGATCAGAGAGACATGCATCCTCAGGTTTTGTACTCTCTCCAAGGTCAGGAAGATTTTGCACTGTAAGGTGTCTATCCTTGCCCCAGTGTAGTCCTGTACAGGATTTAGAAGTGATTTGGATGCACTGATTTTGATCCCCAAATGCAGGGCAAGCTTTAAGAAATAATCCTTGGTTTGAGAAGTAGATGCCTGGTGGGAGCAGTTAGGAGCAAATCGTCCAGGTATGGGTAGACCTGAATCCCCTGAAGCCTCAGGTGAGCCACTACTACTGCCATCACTTTGATGAACACCCTGGGGGGCTGTGGTGAGACAACAAAGGGTAGGGCTCGAAATTGGTAATGATGGACTCCTAGCCAGAAGCTGAGGAACCTCCTGGAGCTTCTGTGCATCTTTATGTGATAGCAGGCATCCTGGAGGTCTAACGAGCACATCCAGTCGCCGTCTTGCAGGTAAGGCATGATGGGACTGTAGTGTGACCATCCAGAACTTTTCTTTGGCAACTGACAGGTTCAGGGTAGATAGGTCCAGAATGGGCCTTAAGTCCCCTGTTTTCTTTGGCACCAAAAAGAACTTGGAGTAGAAGCCCGATCCGGACTGATCTGGGGGGACGGTTTTGATGGCTTGTTTTTGTAGCAGCTTGGAAATTTCCTGTGCTACTGCCTCCCTTTGCGTGGGTAGTTTTGGGAGGAACCACAAAGGGGGATACAGTATCCTCTGGATATGATCTGAAACACCCAGTGGTCTGATGTGACGGACTCCCATGCTGCCAGGTGCAAGGACAATCATTCCCCCGACTGCCTCCAGAGTAGAGCAGTTAGGTAATCCCTCAGGGCTGTTGTCCGGGCCTGTCTGAGAAGGGTTCTTGAGACTCAAAATTCCTCGGACCCCCCCACTGCCTTTGGGCCAGCATCCATTCTGTCCCCCTCTGCCTCTGGGGGAAGAAGAGCCCTGAGTATCCTGGGAATTCTGTGACTTCCGGAACCACATCTTCTTTTGCCCTCTCTGTATCCGGGAAAAGGATCTTTGAAGGTTCGAGAAGCGGATTCTGATGGCAGTGTCTTCCCGTCCTTCTCACTCTGGACTAAAGTCTCTGTGATGGGCTTACCAAAGAGCATAGAGCCATTATAAGGAGCACTGGCAAGGGACACCTTGAAAGGTTCCGAAAACTGATAGTCTGAGCCAGGCATTGCATCACATGGACATGCCAGACCCAGCCGCCCTAGCCACTCCTTCAGTGGCAAGTGAGAGGAGTCCCATGGATGTGTTGGAGACTGCTTTCAAAGTGGCCATCCTCATGGAGAACGAGTCCCTGTCCCCCTGCAACATTGATTTAGGGGAGACTCAGCCAGTTCCTTTACCAGGTCAAGCTAGAGTCTCGTGACATGGGCCAGGTAGTTCAGCTCCCTAATGGAAAAGGTCGTTGAAGCGTAAACTTGCTTCCCTAAATGGTCCATGATCTGTGACTCTCGGTCAGGAGGATGAACAGAGGAACTCTCTTGGGCTAGTTCCTTCTTTGTGGCTGCTGCTACCACCATAGCATCCACGTGGAGCTCTTGTTCCAAGCTGGTCTATCTGATGGTGGACTTAAGATCTTATCAGGACATTTAGGAATTGGTTCCACGGTGTTTGGCCCCTTCTAGGCCTGTGAGGTGATCAGGTCCACCAGGGGATCTGCGGGAGGGGACACCTAGGAAGTAGATGGGCCCGTGCCAAAAGCCTTCAGGAACACTGATTCATCAGAAGGAGGTTTGGGGGCTGACCAACCTCCCCACTGGTGTAGGATTTTTATGATGTCTCCAAAGGAGACATCCTCGGGAATGTGACCTGGGGGAACGTTCCCCATCATCCAAATCCTTATCCTCGGTGAGGGACTCGGGGAAGTCCAAGTGCCTCCTCTTACACGTATGCTTGCAAGGCACATCTCCGATGGGGATCTCTGGGGCGAACTCGCAAGCCACTTGTTCCTCAGGGGGAATCGTCTGGGGATCCTCGGGCACAGGCTTTCCCTCTGGGAAAATGATGGGATACGTAGACAGAGCTGAGGGGGTTGGGGCAAATCTGAGAGGATAGTCAAGGGTCTCGATCCAGAGGAGAGAACCCTTTCCACTACATCGAATGCAGAGGTTAAACGAACCTCCTGGGGTACCAAAACGGAAGCCGCTCTCCCCGGATCTGATGCGAGAATCGGAGCTGGGCCCAAAGTCGACAGAGCTCTGAGGTAGACAACTTGGCCCGACAACACCGGAGCTGATGAAAAAAGTTCCGCTCCCTCGGATCCGACACCCAAGCTTCGGCAACAGCTCGGATCCGAACTGGTCAGATCCGACACGCTCCAGGCAGTTATCGGCGTCGAGGAGACAGGTACCGTCAGAGCAGACCCCCTGACTAAGGCCACCCTCAGATCCAAGTATTCTGCAACTGGTGGACGGATCGGAGGAGAAATTGGTGTGAAAAAGGGAAGTGAGCTCCCCCGTCCAGAGGGAGAGGGGGCTGGCAGGACCCCATCTGGATCAGAGTACGAATGTACCTCCTTATCATTTTATCCATGTCAACTTCCGATAAGCTCCGCGTGAATCTCGATGAGGCCACAGACTCTGACCTGGCGGGTCGTGGAACCAAAGCTCTTGATGGAGGACGTGTCTCCTTCGGCTCCGGGGAAAATCTTGGAATTCGGAGCCGAGGGGATTCACGGATCCCAGCCTGACTTTTGGCAGGAGTAGAAGGAAGGTCCGGAGACCTCTTGCATTTCTCTGATTTAGAAGAGTGCTTGTCCTTGTGCTCTCTCGCTCTCCTTCTCTCTGACCCTTTTCAACTCCACTTCCACAGGCTTAGCAGTGGGAGGTTGAGTCCTAGTCTGGGAGGCAGGAGAAGCAAGGGCAAGAGAGGAAGGAGAAGTGGCCACAGCAGCCGCTGTAACTGAAGGTGTGGATGAGGCAGCCACCTCAGAAGCGGAAAGAAGGCCTTTGAGGGCCAACGTAGCCTTCCTGTCTTTATTAGCGCATGGGTTATAACCCGTGCAGATAGTACACTCTGTACTCAAGTGGCCAACGCCCAAGCAAATCACACACAGAGTGTGGCCATCTGTAGGAAACAATTTATGGCCACACTCCGTGCACCTTTTAAATACAGGCTTGGGGTCAGCCATGACTGTACAAGAAAACTCACTAGAGAAGGAAAAAGGCGAAGAAACATAACCTATTTCCCAGTCACAAACCACATACCACACATTCAAGACACACACAACACTGAGGGGGGAGGGGAATTAATACAGACTAAAACTATCACTAAACTATTTAGGAAAAGTACAGTTGTGTACACTTACCATAAATGTAGATGTTCGAGTGTATTCACTGTTGCAGTCATTAAATTTGGGTAATCTGCTGGCAGGGTGCCCTCAGTCGGCCTGATTAACAAAGTCTTGGGTCCTGCATCGGTTGCTGTCCCTTCTTCCATGACGTCAGGTCGTCAGGGGTATAAAACATGCAACTGATGCCATTACACCAGATTTTCTTGCTCCAGAGGTCAGGCGCCCTCCCAAATGTGGAGCTAAATATACGAGTAACTAAAAACACAAAAATATACCCGCAAACAAAAGCAAATACAGCAAAAAGGCTTTTAAGCATAGTAAAGGGTGGGAGGTTGGCATAATGGTTAAAGTGTTTACCTTACAAACATAAGGTGCAGGGTTTGATTCTCACATGGGGTAATTGGCTAGGCTGAAAATGGCCCACAAGGGTAGTTAGCCTAGTACTAATCTATGAACCTATAAAGGAAAGTAGAGGTATAGTAAGAGAAAAACAGGGGGCTGGAGGGAGGGTAACCAGGACTGCAATAGTGAATACACTCGAACATCTACATTTATGGTAAGTGTACACAACTGTACTATGTTCTTCATGTTTCACTGTTGCAGTCATTACATTTGGGTAGATTCCCAAAGCTATGGTTGGGAGGATGGATTTATACAGCATTAGGACTAGCTATAAGCCCTGCAAAACAGCAGTGGCAAAGCCAGCTCTGGATTTAGAGAAAATTGGTAAGTGATAATGCTTGGTGAAATTATGAACTGAACTCCAGGGTAGCAGCTTCGAGAATATCCCTGGTAGGAACACCTCTGAGAAAGGCTGCAGAAGTAGATGCAGCCCTGGTGGAATGAGATCTGATCCCCTCGGGGATGGGTTTTCTATGGTGCTTATAGCAGAAATTAATGCAATGGCTTATCCATTTAGAAATGGTTTCTTTTGAAATAGCCTTCCCCTCTGCCACTGCAGCAAATGCTACCAGCAGTTGTTCAGATTTTCTTCGAGATTTAGTCCTGTCCAAGTAGAATCTAAGTTGTCTGTGTACATCCAGTGAATGCAGAATTCACTCCCGCTTGTTCTGTGGATTGGGAAAGAAAGTTGGCAAATGAATGGACTGATTAAGAGCCACACTGGATACCACCTTGGACATGAAGGATGGATTTGTCCTGAGTGACACCCTGTCCGCATGAAAGATGATGAAGGGCTCCACTGCCATAAGGGTCTGTAATTCAGATATCCTTCTAGCTGAAGTAATTGCTAAAAGGAGGGCTGTTTTCCAGGAAAGACATTTTAAGTCTGCAGTAGCAGAAAGGAGGTAGAGCGAGTTTCTCCAATACAAAGTTAAGGTCCCAAGCAGGGGTTGGAGCTCTCCTGGGTGGTCTCAAATTTTTGGCCCCTCTGAGATACTGCTTTAGCAAAGGATGAGAGAAGAGGGGGGGTTCTGTGTTGTAATGAGCTGAAATGGCTGAGGCATGGATTTTTATGCAAGAAAAAGACAGGCCCTTGTGAAGCATCTCAGTTAAGTATTGCAAAATCTGAGGTAAATTGGACGCTGCTGTCCTCATCCCTTGAGACTGATTTCAGGCACAGAATCTTTTCCATTTGTCAGCATAAGATTCTCTAGTACTAGGTCTTCTCGCCTCCAAAATGACATCCATCACAGGTTTGCTGAGGGGTGCTAAGGGGAAATTTAAATGATTAGCCAAGCTGCAAGATTCAATGTTTGGAGCTGAGGGTGCAGAGTTTGGTTCTCCTGCTGAGACAGTAAGGAAGGTGTCTGAGGCAGGTGCCATGGAGAAATTTGTGACACTGAAAAGGAGTGGGTACCAGTGTTGGTGATGCCAGTCTGGAGCAATCAAAATCATATTTGGTTTGTCCTGTTTGACTTTTAGTAGAACTTTAGAGAGCAAAGGCAGAGGGGGAAGGCATAGACTGATAGGTTTTTCCTGCTGAAGGACAGAGCATCCACCTTCCAGGCTTTTTTGGGAGGTGTTCTTGTGCAAAATTTGTCCAACTGGTAGTTCTGGGGTGAAACAAAAAGATCTATGCCCAATCTCCCCAATTTGCGTGTCAACATGTTGAAAATCCGTGGTTCCAGTTTCCATTCGTGTGGGTCCATGAGATTTCGGCTTAGTTCGTCTGCCAGAATATTCAGCTTTCCTGGCAGGAATTGTGCTTGTAGTTGAACTTGGTAGCTCAAGGCCATATTCCACAATGCCACGGCTAGTCTGCAGAGGGGGGTAGGAATGTGTACCCCCCTGCTTGTTTTTGTACCACATAACCATGGTATTGTCCATCTTTTCCATTAGTTGTACTGGTTGAAGGTAGTCCCTAAAGGCCATCAGTGCAATCTGTACAGCTAGCATTTCTTTCTGGTTGATATGAAAGTGCATCTGATTTGTGCTGCATTTGCCCTGAATGCACTTCCCTGCCAGATGAGCCCCCCATGCATAGTCTCATGCATCTGTAGTTAGGGTTTGGGTGGCAGGGGGTGGTGTGAATGGCAGTCCCTTGTTTTGGTGGCAGGCCTCTGCCCACCATAGGAACTCTAGGTGCAGGCAAGGTATGACAGGAATCATTGTTTCCAGGCTGTGACAATGTTGATTCCATAAACTTTTTAAGTACCACTGAGGTTTCCTCATATGCAGTCTTGCATATGGAATTAGAAGAATGCAGGAGGCCATGAACCCCAAGGCTTGCAGTATTTGTCTTGCAGATAGCAGGGTTTTTGTGGCCACCTGTTTGAAGTAATTCACCAAATGAATTTGCTTTTCTGGTGTAAGGAAAGGCATCTGGGCAGTTGTATTCAAGCTTGTACCCAGGAATGTAATTTTTTGAGAGGGTACCCAGTTGTAATTTTTTTTCGTTTATGGTGTACCCTAGACAAGTTAGAACCCTTTTTTAGAAACGCCAGATGTTTTAGAAGAATAGCCTGGTTTTCTGCCTCAATTAGAAAATCGTCCAGGTATGGATATATTTGAATATTTCTTTGCTTGCACAATGCAATTACTGGAGCCAGGCACTTTGAGAATACCTTGGGCGCAGTAGACAAACCAAAGGGCAGTGCAGAGAACTGATAATGCAAGTAGCCTGCTTTGAAGTATAGGTATCTTCTGCAAGATTCCCTGATTGGGATATGCAGGTAAGCCTCTTTCAAATCTAGAGTTGCCAACCAGACATCCTTGCCTAGCATAGAAAGTAACTGGTGAAGAGTCAGCATCTTGAATTTTGGAATGTTCAGAAAGGTGTTTAGAGTAGACAGGTCCAGAATTGGATGCCATGATTTGTCTTTTCTGGGTACCAGGAAAGGTCTGGAATAGAAACCTTGTCTCTTTTCCTCTTCTGGTACTAGTTGAATAGCCCCCATGGTTGGGAGGGAACGTACTTGGTTCTGAGCCTCTGCCCACTGATTTGAGGGCAGGTCTGGCCACCCGTTTGGAGTTGGCAACATGTGGAAATGAAATCTGTATTCCTGGGACACTATTTAAAACCCATTTGTCCTGGGTTATAAGTTGCCAGTTTTTTGCATGAAGAGCCAGTTTTCCCCCCAAAGGGGTGGCTAAGAGGTAAGTGCTTGGTAATTTTAAAGGAAAGTCATTGAGACTGTTTACCATAAGGTGGAGTCTTGTTATTTCCAGATTTGGAAGAGGAAGCACCCCATTGCTTAGTTCTGAAAGTCCCTTGGGACTGAAACCTGGTGCTTTTGGAATGTCTGGGTTTGGCTCGAGTGGCTCTGGAAGGAGCTGGAAAGGACCAGTTCTTAGTAGGCCAGTGCCTACTAAATCTAGGAGGTTGTACTTGTAAGAAATCTTTCACAGTTTGCACAGATTCAGTTTTATCTTCCATCTTTTTTAGAACTTCTTCAGCCTTACTGCCAAACAGATGGTCCTGCTGCAAAGGAGCATCCAACAGTTTTGCTTTAACATGATCAGGCAGAGATTGCTCCTTAAGCCAAGCATGCCTTCTAAGCACAGACCCAGTAACAGCAGCCCTGCAAGAGGCCTCTAAAGAATCAAAACTACATTGCAAAGTATGTTTTCCAACTTGTTCAGCTGAATGCAATAAATCCTATAAATCTTTATTTTCCACATAGTCAGAAATCAACATCATTTTCTGTTTAAGCAGTCCCATGATATGCTGTTGATATATTAGCATATGGAATTGACAGTTTAAAGCCCTGATTGCCAAGGTTGCAAAAGTATAAACCTTTTTACCCCATCTATCCAGCGCCCTGGAGTCTCTATCAGAAAGGGTAGGATTTTTAGCAGTAGAAGCCTTAATGCCCTTGGGCACCTGAGAAATGGTTTCAGGGTCTGCAACAGGATTTTTGAAAAGGAATTTGTGGGATTCAGGAACCCTGTAGTACCTGTCTGGTTTACTAGGGGCCGGAGGCAAGGAATCAGGGGCCATACTGGATTCCGAAAACACATCAACAATGTCAAGTACAGGAGGTATAGCCAAAGGCCTATGCTGAGGAAGAAGGAAATCCCTAATCTTCTTTTTGGATTCAGAAAAATCCTGACTTTCCCAGTGGAAATGCTTCCTTACGGTATGAAAGGTTTCCCCAAAAAAAAAATCCTCAGGGGGAGAAGCAGAGGGAATGGAATCCTCTGCATCAGAGTCCTCATAAGTAGGTATGGACAAATCCAGGTCATTAGAATAGTTAGAAGAAACAGTCTCCTGTTCAGAAGATTCAAAGTCAAGTTCAGCCCTAGGACGTATTGAAGGGGGGGTTGACTACCCCTGATTAAGTAATTAAATCTTCAGCCATTTTGATCATTTGTTTTTTAGGCACAGGGGCCTGAACATGTGGCCTGGGCGTCGGTTTTTTTAAACATAGAGATTTAGGCCTTAGTATTAAAGGTGAAGTTGATTTAATATGCAAGTCTGTAGGCCTGAATATACCCTCAGAAGCCGGTGCCTGATCTGCGGCTCCTGACCCATCCAAGGTAAAGACATCCAAGGGTTCCATAGCTGAAGCATCTCATGGCATACCGGACTCCAAATGGGTCTCAGTAGAGGCCTGCAAATCAGAAGTAGCATGTATCAGCGGCTGCGAAAGCGCCTCAATGAGTAGCAGCTAACTGGTGACTGGCTTAGGAGAAACGTCGTCGGCAGTTTTGGACCTCAACGGTCTGTCTCTGTCTTTTTCTTTGCGTTTTTTTCGGTATTCCGGTAGTCGGATGGCTAACCGATGTCATTTCTGGAAAATTAAACCGAGAACCGAAATATTTAGAAGCAAAAATGTACAGACGACGGATAGTGCGCTGATTAAATAAAGCACAAAACTGACAGCAAGGTACATCATGGTCAGGGCCTAGGCAAGGAATATAGTACAAATGAAAATCCTTATGAGGTATTTGCTTCCTACAAGTAATACAATTATTAACTTTTACTGACATCGGTAAGGAGCAAGAAAAAGTTTCCCCAACGGGGTACTTCTCTTTTAGTTGAAGACTTCGGTTCTAAAAGTCGAAAAAGAAAATTTCAGGAGGCTGCCAACCGGCACTTGCGAACTGTTTCTGCTTTGGGCACCTCTCGGCATGAAAGACTGATGTAATGGCGTCGGCTGCATGTTTTATACCCCTGACGACCTGACGTCATCAAAGAAGGGACAGCAACCGATGCAGGACCCAAGACTTTGTTAATCAGGCCGACTGAGGGTAACCTGCTAGCAGATTACCCAAATGTAATGACTGCAACAGTGAAACAACAAGAACATCTTACTAACACATGATGCACCAGCGAGGGAAAGAGGAGAGGGAACCTATACTAAACACTACACTGAAAATTTTAGCAAAAAAGTTGCTTAAAAAGTAAAAAACCCACTCTAACGCTGAGCTCAGGATATCACGATGCTTCAACAAGCTGCGGCAAATGAGATCTGGGGGTTGGAAGGTAGTGGAGGTGTATTATGGGCAAGGGCAGGTGCTCGGAGCTGGGAGCAGATGCTAGTGAAACTGCCGGCACAGATCCGATACGTATCCAGTATCCCAAAGGTTGAAGACCAAATGAAGTAAACTACTTCAGATGCTAGCATTATGATCTGCACACTTACTATGGAAACAACTGTTATGGCATATTGGTAGGCTAGAAGGGCATTATTGCCTGGGCCAGAATTATTTGTGTGTGTATGAATTTGCATTATATGTGAATCCTACTGCTTTTTAGCTTCATCCACAACTCCCGAGGTCTTTTAGGAGGAAATTCTTTGCTTGTTTCTCAGGGTAACTACCTGCCACATATATCTGTACATTTAGGTAAGAAGGGGCCTACCCAGTCAAGTAATCAAACATGAATTCGTAATAGTGCCATAAATGAAAGTAAACAAAGAAGCTCTCAAAATATATCACATGGCACATTTTTACTACAATGAATTTTGCAATGAACTGAAAATCTTGCTTTATCACACTTTCTGGCAAATGAAAGCTGTAAATATTTTGTTTGTTAAATAAGAAGGTTGGGAGGGTGGCCTAATGGTTAAGGTGTTTGCCTTACAAACAAAGTGCAGGGTTTGAATCTCACAAGGGATAATTGACTAGGCTTAAAATGGCTCACAAGGGCAGTTAGCTTAGTACTAATCTATGAACCTATGAACCTAAGAAAAGGAATCCACTGTCAACAGAAATAAAGACTGTAGGAATATGACGTTACACATTTTACAGAAAAACTGTAAAGTTCAAAGTTTTACATTTTTTAAATTTTCAGGATTATGACAACTAATAGTTTTCAGCATATAAAAACATCATCGCTTTACCTTTACTCTTTCTTCTGGGCGCTTTACTACTTTATCACTAAGAAATTTAGTTGGTACAAAGCCACTGACACCATTATCCAATCGAGTTTTCACACCTATAGCCTGACCAGGACACGAGCCGCTATCAAAGTGATTCCATACCTGCAAAAGAAGACCAGTACTTGGCTATATTAAGTTTGCAACTTGTCAGAAAAAATTCAAATGGCAGAATGCAAAAGCTTGAAGTTAATACGAAAATTAAATAGGTACATCAGTCTGGTGAAATCTGAGTAAACAAAATAAACACAATCATTACCTTCTCAAAGCTGGTGGTGTTTGTGACAAATATAGTAATGCTGATAATGTAATGTGTGCCTTTCAGAATTCTGAAAACAGTACACTTAAATAAGATGGCTCCTCTGATGAAGCAGAAAGTATGCTGCACACTTCCTGACCTAGCAAACAAAACATAAGCTATTATTTCTCCTTATTTCTGCAAACTATGAACAGACAGGAATGCCTGACAAGTTCATAAACCTGTCAGGACAAATGGAAAAGAAACAGATTTTGACAGCAGTTATGGACAAAATATCCCATCAAAGTGTTCTTATTTTAAGTTGGATGTCTTAATTATCTAACAGCCAATCCTTATTAGTCCGTATAATGATGGCCTTCATACCTCTCAACCTCTTACTGCATGAAATGTGAACAAAGGCCCAAAAATAGGGACAAATTTTAAAAATTTCTGTTATAAACTTAGAAAGGTGCTAGAATAAAATGTGTTGTGTTAATATACATTTTCTGAAAGAAATGAAGTCTGAAACTCAAATGTCTGCTCTTGCTTTGTGACTTCAATCCTCAATGACTTTTACCAGAAAACCACAAATTTTATGAGGAGCAGACCAAAAATATTAATCAAAACTCTGAACATTCTGCAAAAATCGGGACATTTGAGAGATACGATGGCCTTACATGCCTTATGCAGTCATGTAATTACTGATGCTGACCCCTCAATCACTTCAAGAAGGCTGCTCATATTTACTATATTTTTTGTGAACTACTTTCTCATCTCTTACACATGCTTATGTTCTCACATCATTACACCGCTCATTTCTGCACTCCTCGCATTATTTTGATATACTTAAAAGATTCCATTGTGCTCTCTTACCATACCTCCTTCCTGTAAAGTTTTCACTCTTGCTTTACACATTGCTCCCCCAATAAAGACGACGAAAACTTACCCTCCTCCAGAATGGCGCACATCCTTTTTGAAATTACACCAAAGAGGTCTCAAGAACAGTACTCTATAAAAAGGGTCTAGCCATCTGCTGACAAACAATATAAATTAAAAAATAAAACTAAATTAAAAAAATAGGTAAAAGGTAAAAGGACAGCTATCAAACTATCTATACAGAAGGACTTTACAATAAAAGACTGCAATGCAGTTCTGCAGCTCTAATAGGAGAATAACAATAAGGGAAAAGAGGGAGTGTGATAAATCAAAACTTAAAGTTGTGTCAAACTCCGTGGCATACACCGATAAAGCCTACATCACAAATGACCCACAGCTTGAATAGCAGCTAGGGTGCCTACAATAAAGCTGGCAGAGGAGAATGGGAGTCAGCAGTCATCACTAGCTTGCCCATTCTGAAAAGGTGGTAACTGTAGCACTCCACATGGGTGACACCTAGTGGGAGCACTATGTATTTATCCTGTGGAGCTAAAGCCTAATGAGTTTGCACAGTCATATGGAAGTCATATCGCAAACTGTGAAATATTTATCCTGCTGAGGCTTGGTTCCCCTCAGACTGCAACAGCAGCAGAGCTTGGAAAAGCTGATGAAGGGGAGAAGAGTGCTCGGCTGGGAAAACAGTAGGTTTCCCAGGAGAACCTGCAAGCTCTGTCTTGCTCTCTACTATGATTCCCAGGCAAGAACAAATGGAGAATAGGGCTCTTTTCTCTCAGTGATTCCTGGCTCAGAGTACAACAAATGAGTTACCTTGGTGCAAGTACAGGAGACACTGGGTCCAGTTTGGGGGGGGGGGGGCTATAGGAGAGTAAAAAAAAAAAAAAACTCAAAAGAAAGTCGCCATGCATTTCCATTCAAGAAGGTATGTAGTGGCAACCTTGAATCTGCGCAACAGTTCCCAAACATGAAGAAAAAAAAGTCATAACATTTACAAGGAAGCTAACATTCTAATGAGCTAAAAGAGAGAACTGGAGGCAAGGGTTAGCTTTTGGCAACTGAAGCTCTGCATTAACACTAAGACATGTTAACAAGATGTTTCTGTAGTCCAGGGTTTCATACTAAATACAAGGCTATTTGATCAGAGGCCATGCATGCCTTGCCCATAAACACCCTTGGCCTCAACCACCTTCAGGTAGGGCAAGGCCTGTAAATCCAGCTGTGAATTTTTGGGAACCCACTCAATTGTCCAAGCTATGTGTGATGGTGATGGTCAACAGAGAACAATACTGCTTGATATGCAAGGGAAGCCATATTCCAGAGCAGGAGGGCTGCACTGGGTGATGAACCTACCCCACCCTCCCAATTTAGTTTTACTTCTTGATGCGATGTGACATCCCTTTTTCTAATACTGGCTGCATTATCTGTCTTACTGAGCAAAAGGAGATCACCAACAGTAGGATCTCTGACAGTATGATAAGAAAGGCACAAGTCTCCCCTCAAACACCTATATGACATGGAGTACAGGACAGGGATGTCAGCCTCTCCTTTTAGCTAACATTATGGAGGCCAGAGATCTTTTTCATTAAGATCCTCTGAGATTTTTCAAGTTTGATCTTGTCTGGTGAAATGCATGCCAAAGGGGGTATTATATTTTAAAACAGATCTAGCAAGAGCAAAGTACAAAGTGAAAATGGTTTTAGAAGAGGTATCTTTGGTGACTAGTTGTGAAATACAAAAGGATTTTCTAACTACACTTGCTACTGGGCAATCAATGGACAGGAAGCCATCGACCCACGTGCGCCAGTCTCTGATCACAATCTTACAAAAAAAACTGAGCGTTACAGATGCCACATGGTGCAAGAATTTGCTACTTTCCTAAAAAAGAAGTGCTTTTTTTGGCATTTAACTTGCGCTCTTTTTCTGATGCACCAGGAGTTTAATAGTTTTAATACCTTTTTTAGGATACTTGCAATGTTTACTGATTTAACTACCACCAGCATACAATCACTCAATCATCAGTAGCCAAAGGATCCTGGTTGTCAGACAAATAGATGCCAAACAGGAAGGGGCCCCAACACACAGCCTTGGATGACGACACTGGACACCTCTGCCATAACTGAGATGTCACAGACTCTGACGTGCATTTTGTCCTTGAGCAAGTTTGCAATCCATCTTACTGAACAGAGCTCAATACTTAATGCCATTAGCAATTCAATCATGTGATACAGTTTTGAATGCCTTGGCCAGATCCAAGTAGGTACCATGGACCATCTCTCTAATCTATGAAAATCTCAAACAGGCATGATCTGCCATTAACACAACCAAATTTCTGTTGTTCAAGCCTGACTAAATTTTTTATGTTATGATTAATGAGGTGGGTAATGATTCTCTCCATCGCTTTACAGATGAGACTCACAAGGCTGATAGGTTTTTAGTGCCCAGAATCACTGCCACAGTGCATTAGGATTCAGGGACATAATCTGTAACTAGATTTTAGGCCAACTAACTTAGAGAGAGGATCAGGAAGGGATTGCTTGACATCGTTTATCAGACAACCCAGTATACTGTTGTGATCTATGAAAGAGATGTTTTTGGTCTTAGAAAGTGCTTTAATGAGATAATCCTTTAAAATGGTATGTGAGAGGGGGTGATTCAAGGATGTTTGGAGTGGGGATTATAGTTCTAGGGGAGAAGGCTAGGAGCAGACTTGCCTGCAAGTATGTTAGCAATGTCGTCTGAATTGGACTATGTGGCACCATTATAAAGACGTTTAGAAAAGTGATGTGAATTACTATCTAGTTTTCTAATGTAGCTAAAAGAGGGACAGTACAGCTATGTAAGCAAACTTACTGTAACAGCAGACGTCCTGCTTGGGTTATATATCCTGCTTAGGATATGACCGTATGCCAATTTACAAGGCTTCAGGTAGACAGAGTGAAGTTTGGATGCCAAGAGCTTCACAGCTTCCTTGCCTCAAGAAAGAAAGCTATAGCCAAGAAAAGAAAAAGGCTAGGAAAGGAAGATGTCAGAGTAAAACATATGCAAGTACATAAATCCACACCCAAACAATACATAAATTAAAATAAGCAGGATGGAGAAAGGAGATGGTGGCTGCACCAGTGATCTATCAGAACATCTACTGTTATGTTAAGTTTACTAACACAACTGTACTATGTTCAACAGTGGATCACTGTTTGAGCAGCCTAAGCTATTTGGGTAGATTACCATAAGCTTAAGGAACATCTAGAGAGGAAGGAAATAAAGAATCCAGGATCTGCCAGAGAACAGTCCTAGCAAATCTTGTTCTGGACCTGGAAAAGGAATCCAGTTTTTGTAATGCTTTGTAAAAAGTACAGTTTTGTACCTACCATAAATGTAGATGTTCGAGGATTCCCTTGCTGCAGTCCTGACTATTGGGTATAGTCCGCGTCCCAGTCGGCCCGAATACCAGAGTATAAGGCTGACGTCGGTCAAGGCGCCATAGACTGACGCCAGTACGTCAGGGTACTAATGCGCATGACCGACGTCATTTCCTCAGTCTTTTCTTGCCCCAGATGTCAGAAGACCCAAAAAGACAAGTCCCAAAAACAACCTGCACCAATAAACATGTACAATATATACAGTAAAATATATACAAAAATATAAGCATGTAAAGGCACCTACACAACCACCCTGAAACACAGAGGGAAGGAGGGAGGGTAAATTGGACTGCAGCAAGGAATCCTCGAACATCTACATTTATGGTAGGTACAAAACTGTACTATGTTCTTCGTCTTCCCTTGCTGCAGTCCTGACTATTGGGTAGAATCCCAAAGCAGAGGTAAGGGAGGCTGGCAAATTATAAAGTAGCAGGAGCTGACAACATGCCTTGTAAAACAGCTGTGGCAAAACCAGCTCTAGACTTAGAGTATATAGGCAGGTGATAATGCCTAGAGAAAGTATGCACTGAACTCCAAGTAGCTGCTTCCAGAATATCCTTAGTTGCCACCCCCCTAAGAAATGCTGTTGAAGTGGCAGTAGCCCTAGTGGAATGAGGCCTAATCCCAGCTGGAACCTCTTTGCCATGATGGGAATAACAAAATGCAATGCAAAAGCCAATCCACCTAGAAATAGTTTGTTTTGACACAGGTTTGCCCTGTGAACTTAAAGCAAAAGAAACAAGTAACTGCTGAGACTGCCTAAAATCTTTAGTCCTGCTCAAATAATAACGCAATTGCCTGTGTACATCTAAAGTGTGCAAAATCTTTTCCCCTTTATTTTGAGGATCTGCAAAAAAGGTAGGCAAATGAATAGTTTGGTTTAAAGCCACACTAGAAACCACCTTAGGCATAAAGGAAGGATTAGTGCGTAATGATACCCTGTCCTTATGGAAAATCAAAAGGGCTCTACTGCCATAAGGGCCTGCAACTCAGACACCCTTCTTGCAGAAGTAATAGCCAACAGAAAAGCCGTCTTCCATGACAAATATTTCAATTCAGCAGTAGCTGCCGGCTCAAAAGGTTGTAGAGTAAGTTTTTCCAACACAAAATTGAGATCCCAAGCAGGAGTAGGAGCTCTACGTGGGGTCTTATATTCTTTGCCCCTCTAAGAAACTGCTTGAACAAAGGATGCGAAAACAAAGGTGGGTCACAATCATAGTGAGCTGAAATTGCTGCAGCATGAATCTTTATGGAAGAGAAAGACAAACCTTTGTCCAATAACTCAGTAAGATATTGAAGAGCCACACTCAAATTAGGCTCTGAAATCTCCAAATTCTTTGCTGTACACCAAAATAAAAATCTCTTCCATTTTTCTGCGTACACTCTCCTAGTACTAGGCCTTCTAGCTTCCATAATCACATTTAAAACTTGTTGAGGAAGCTGAGACCTTCCATGTTTCAACACAGAATATGCCAAGCTGTGAGATGGAGAGATTGAAGCTTGACATTGAGCAGATGACCGTCCTTCTGAGATAACAGATGAGGAATCAGAGGTAAAGGCCATGGAGGCTTCATTACAAGACTCCTTAGAAGTGGGTACCAGTGTTGCCGAGGCCAATCTGGAGCTATCAAAATCATCCTTGGCCTGTCCTGTCTGACCTTTAGTAATACCTTTGGAAGAAGAGGTAGAGGTGGAAAAGCATAGACATGAAGGTTTTTCCAACTGAAAGACAGAGCATCCACTTTCCAAGCTGTGTGATGAAACCCCTTTGTGCAATACTTTGGCAGCTGGTGGTTTAGTGGAGAAGCGAACAGATCTATGTCTGGAGTTCCCCATGACACTGTCAATTTCTGAAATACATGAAGATCCAGTTTCCACTCGTGGGGATCCATGATTTGTCTGCTTAAAACATCTGCTAGGGAGTTCTGTGCTCCTGGCAGAAACCTTGCCTGAAGAGTCAGTTGCAGGCTTAACGCAGTCTCCCATAAAATCATTGCTTGCCTGCATAGAGGATAAGAATGTGTTCCCCTTGCTTGTTGATGTACCACATGACAGTTGTGTTGTCTGTCAGAATCAACACCTGCCCTGGAAGAAGTAACTCCTTGAACGCCATCAATGCAAACTGGACTGCTAACATCTCCTTCATGTTGATATGTAGATGCTGTAGTCTGGCAGGCCACTTGTCTTGTATCCACTTTCCATTTAGATGAGCTCCCAAGCAGTGTCCGAGGCATCTGTCGTTAAAATCTGACTCGCCTCTGGCCGGGTCACAGAGAGTCCCTTGTTTAGGTGACATTCCTGAGCCCACCACAAGAATTCCTTTTGAAGGCAAGGTATTATTTGAATGACAGTGTCCAAATCTTGGCAGTGCTGTGTCCATACATTTTGAGATACCATTGCAGCTTCCTCATATGCAGTTTGGCATTGGGAAGCACCAGAATACAAGATGCCATGAACCCTAATGCTTGAAGGACTGTCCTTGCAGTCAGCACGGACTGATGAGATAGTTGATGGAAGTAAAGTGACAGACTCTTTTGTTTGTCCGGGGTTAAAAAGGCCATCTGGGCTGCTGTATTCAGTCTCACACCCAGAAAGCACATGTCTTGAGAGGGTACTAGACTGGACTTTATTTCGTTCACAGAATACCCGAGGCATCTTAGCACTGCTATGACATATTCCAGATGCTGTAGAAGGTGTTCTTTTTCTTGAGCCAGAATCAGGCAGTCGTCCAAGTAAGGATAAATTTGAATGCCTTGAAGCCTGAAGTAAGCTATCACTGGAGCCAGAACCTTTGTGAATACTCTGGGCAGTAGATAAGCCAAAGGGCAATGCAGAGAACTGATAATGAAAATCTCCAGTTCGAAACCGCAGATACTTTCTGCAACTTAGCCTTATGGGCACATGAAGGTAAGCTTCCTTGAGATCCAAAGTTACCATCCAGTGATCCTTGCCCAGCAGAGGTAACAGTTGCTGTAACGTCAACATCTTGAACTTGGGAATGTCCAGATAAGTGTTGAGGATAGATAAATCCAAAATTGGTCTCCACGTGTTCCCCTTCTTTGGTACTAGGAACAGGCGAGAATAAAATCGAAGCCCCTTTCTGACACAGGGACTGGCTGAATAGCCCCTATCTGGAGTAACTGAGAAACTTGCTTGAGAGCCTCTTTTCTTTGTGGAGGAGGAACATCTGGCATGCCTTTGAAAGGGGCATTGTGTGGAAATAAAATCTGTACCCGTGATGAATGATATCCAGCACCCATCTGTCTTGAGTGATTAAATCCCAATTTTCTTTGAAAAGAGACAATCTTCCTCCCAAAGGAGCTGCCAGACGAGAGTCCACTGGCAGCTGAAAAGGCAGGTCATTGGGTCTGCTTACGAAAGGACTGACCCCTGCCCTCACCAGAAGTCTGAGCAGGTGAACTGTCTGATCTAGGCCTAAACGAACCTTGAGCCCTGCCCCTACCACGGCTAGATCTACCCCTAGACTGGGAACCATAAGCAGGATATGTCCACCCCTTAGCAGGCCAATTTCTACTAAACTTGGAGGTTGCACCTGCAAAAAATCTTTAACAGTCTGCATAGACTTAGCTTTGTCCTCCATTTTCTTTAAAACTGCTTCCACAGGCGGTCCAAACAACACATCAGACTGTAAAGGAGCATCCAAAATCCTGGTCTTAACATGCTCAGCTAAATTCTGATCCTTCAACCATGCATGCGAAGAACAGAACTAGTAGCAGCCACCCTCGAGGAGGCCTGAACAGCATCAAAACCACACTGCAAAGAATGCTTACCCACTTGTTCAGACACATGAACCAAATCCAGCAATTCTTTACACTCAATACCTTCCGCCAAAGCATCCACCTTAGATTTCAATTGTGAAAGGAGATAAGTCTGATATTTCAGCATATGAAATTGACAATTCAACGCCCTCATGGCTAGAGTGGAAGAAGTATAGACTTTCTTACCCCACCTATCCAAAGCCCTTGCCTCTTTATCAGAGGGTACAGGATTTTTAACAACAGAAGCTTTAACACCTTTAGGCCCCTGAGAAACAGTTTCTGGGTCCGCCCTGGGACTCTTAAACAAATACTTATGAGCTTCGGGCACCCTATAATACCTATCAGGCTTAACAGGAGCAGGAGGCAAGGAATCAGGGTTCAGAGAAGCCTCTGCAAAAACATCCTCCACCACATTCAACACAGGAGGAATAGCTAAGGGCCTATGCTGAGGCAAAAGCTAGAATTCCCTAAGCCTTTTCTGGAGTCAGAGTAATCTTGGCCTTCCCATTTAAAGTGCTCCCTCATGGAGTGAAGAGTCTCTGAAAATGAAAAATCCTCAGGAGGAGAAGCTGAAGGAGTGGAATCATCCACATCAGAATCAGAATAAGCAGGAAACTCTTGCAAGTCTTCCACAGAAGACTCTGAAGCCTGTGAACACTGTTCAAAACTATCAAACTCCTGTTCCACCCTAGGCCTCTTATCAGGTGGGGGCATAGAACCTCTAATCAGAGTAATCAAATCTTCAGCCATTTTAAGCATATGTTTCTTAGGCACAGAGCCCGAAATGCTAGGAGAAGCCCCTACAGAAGCTGAACTTGGCCTTCCTCTAAAAGAAGCTCTGGAAACAGAAGGAGAGGCCCTAACTACCTTGGGAAGAGAGGGAAGAACAGTTACCTGAGAAGCCCCCTCAGCCTGGCCTACTTCCTGAGAGGGCACATCCTGTAACAGTAAAGTATCTGCCTGAGACTCCATAGAGACTCCTGGCAAAACCTCTGGCTCCCCTGAGCCTTCTAAAGGACCGGCGTCCGGGACTGCCGGTTCCTCACCCCTAGACTTCACGGTTTTGTCCTTGAGCTTCTTAGAAGCAGGCCGGAGCATCCGACGGCATAGTATAATTGCAACGCTTCCCAAACACTAACCTAGCACAATCAAGCCTCCTCTTAATAGTGCGCTTATTAAATCTAGCACAAGAGCGGCAACCAACAACGCCGTGCTCAGGCCCTAAACAAGGTATACACAATGTATGATAATCCCTATGCGGTATCTGCTTCCCACAAGAAATACAGTTATTCACTTTTTCTGACATCCGTAATATACTGAGGCAAGAAAAACCAAAATGTTCAACGGGTTACTTAGCCAACTCTGTACTCGGTCTGAAACTCCGGTTTCGGAAAATCTCAGAACGCCAACCTGCACTCGCAAAATTGCTTCTGCATCGGACCATGCGGCAAAAAAGACTGAGGAAATGACGTAGGTCATGCGCATTAGTACCCTGACGGACTGACGCCAGTCTAAGCGCCATGACCGACGCCAGCCTTATACTCTGGTATTCGGGCCGACTGGGACGCGGACTATACCCAATAGTCAGGACTGCAGCAAGGGAAGACGAAGAACATCATGTACAGAGGACCAAGTTGCTGCCTCTGGAATACTTCGACAGTACTCCCCTTTTCAGAAAAGTCACAGAAGAATCCAAAGCCCTGGTAGAGTGGTTTCTGAGCATGCCTGGAAGTGGCTTGTTTTGATGAGAACAGCAAAACGAAATAGCATGACACAACCATCTAGAAATTGTCTACTCTGACAATGGAAGTCTCCTAGGAAGGTAAGAGAAAGGACAAACACGTCAGCAGCTTTCCTGAATGATTTAGTTCTCTCCACGTAATATCGGAGCTGCCTGTGGGTAGTTCAGAGTATGTAGGGTTCTCACTCTCATTTTTATGTTTAGGAAAGAAAATGAGGAACCTGACAGACTAGCTTCTCAAAGAAATATTGTTCTTGGGGAAAATGAGGTGGGGTTGTCTCACCTTCACAGCTTACAACTCAGCACCCTTCTTGCAGAAGTGAGAGCAAAAAGTAACACAGTTTTCCAAGTCCAAAACCTAAAATTAGCCTGATGTTCTAGTTCAAAGGGAAGATTACAAGAAGAAGTCATCAGTTGTCTACATGAATGGATATGCACAACCCGTTCAAAAACTGCTTGACTTGAAGACAAGCAAACAGGAGCTGGGGATCTAAAGGTAGATATTTTTTATCTATTTATTTAACATTTGTTTACCGGAGAAGCCCGACTAGGCAAGTTTGCCCATTTTCAGTGGAGGCCTAGGGAGAAAAGCTCCACATAATAACAACATAACAGTCAGTATTTTTAAACAATAGTAAAACCATCAGAGAAATTATAGTAATAAATCACAAAGTAAAACAGGTTTACTATCAAATAACTGAAAATCAAAAGACTGAATTCCAAAAAGACTGAAAATTCAAAATACTGAATACATTTTAATGCAAGGGGCACGCCCCCATGCTCCAATAATGTGGGGGGGTTCCCCCCCCCGCTAAATATATAAACCTAATCCAAGATCGCACAACAGTGGAGAAGGGGCAAATTCCATCATTCAATATTTTGAAGATTCAGTCTTTTGATTTTCAGTCATTTGATAGTAAACCAGTAACACATTATCACAATTCAAGTAACACATTATCACAATTCAAGTTAGTAATAAAGCTAACAGGATCTCTTAGTAACAAGAAATCATTCAGTGGAGTAGTGTCACAGAGATACAGTAGCTTAATATACAATGGAGTAGTGTTTCAAAGATGCCTGTTTGTTACTGTAAATTGTTATGCTTAATGTTGTTACACTTATGATCACATAGCATAGGATCAGTAAGCAAATAGAGATATACTGAAAGTGGAGAGTAGGGGGAGACAGGGTGAGGATGGGAGTAAGTAAGGTATTCAGTAAACATAGATATAGTGAACGTGGAGAACAGGAAGAGAGAGGGTGAGGATGGGAGTAAGTAAGGTATTCAGTAAGCATAGATATAGTGAAAGTGGAGAACAGGAAGAGAGAGGGTGAGGATGGGGGTAAGTAAGGTATTCAGTAAACATAGATATAGTGAACGTGGAGAAGAGGAACAGAGAGGGTGAGGATGGGAGTAAGTAAGGTATTCAGTAAACATAGATATAGTGAACGTGGAGAACAGGAAGAGAGAGGGTGAGGATGGGAGTAAGTAAGGTATTCAGTAAACATAGATATAGTGAACGTGGAGAACAGGAAGAGAGAGGGTGAGGATGGGAGTAAGGTATTCAGTAAGCATAGATATAGTGAAAGTGGAGAACAGGAAGAGAGAGGGTGAGGATGGGAGTAAGTAAGGTATTCAGTAAACATAGATATAGTGAACGTGGAGAACAGGAAGAGAGAGGGTGAGGACGAGAGAAATGGGTTCAGCCTGGTGAGGAGCTACAGCATAACCAGTTGTCATTTAGGTGGGAATTTAGCAGGTTTTTGAAGTGTGTTAGGTTTGCTGTGTTTAGTATGTTTTGGGATGCAGTTACATGACTTAGTTAAGTAGTTAGAATATACGGAGTCTCCAAAGCTATTATTGGATTTTGTAACTTTGAGTAGTAGCTTTTTTTTTTTTTTTTTTTTTTTTGAGTCCTACTACTGAGGTGGGTTTGTACTAGGTCCTGTAGGGATGGGCATTTGTTGGGTACATAAACTATGGAATGGACTATGGTAAGTTGGTTTAGGGTTAGTAGGTTGGGCAGCTCTAGCCATTTGAGCTGTTTCAGAGCAAGACAATGATGGGTTCTGTGGGGCAAGTTAGCGGCAAATCTGGCTATCTTATGGTAGCATAATTCAAGTTTGCTGAAGTCTGATTTTTTTGAGGTTAGTAAATATAAGAGAGGCGTAGAGTAAACTGGATAGTAGGTGGGTCCTGGAAATTGTCTGAAAGACTTTGTTAAGAAAGGTTTTACTCTGTAAAAGGAACCTAATTTAATGTGGGCCTTTTTGATGGCATGAGATATAGGTTTGTCAAATTTTAACTTATCTAGAATGAGACCTAGTAGCTTGGTTTCTGAGGTAGGTTTGATTAGAGTGCGATTGCATGAGGTCATTGTAAAGTCATGGTTGGGGGGAGTTTGTTTTATGATATTGGTTAGGGAACACTATTACCTTGGTTTTGCTGGAATTAAGGATAAGCTGGTATTTTTCCAAAAAAGACTTAATGGCAGTAAAAGATTTTTTGACTATTGTCTTGTAGTTGTTTTAGGGTAGGTGCGGAGCAGATGACAGTGGAGTCATCTGCATATTATATGATGGCAGCAAGGCTAGTGGCTTTGTGTAGATTACTGGTCGGAACTGTGAAGAGCAGATGCCCAATAACTGAGCCTTATGGAACACCTACTGTAATGGAAAGTGGGGAGGAGAGGTCATCGTGCCACTTGAATGAAAGTGGTCAGACAGGTAATTCTGGAACCAAATGAGTGTTTTTAGATATGTCAAGTGATGCAAGCTCATGTAGGAGTTTGTTCATGGGACACCATGTCAAATGCCTTTGACATGTCAAGAAATATTGAGGCAACCATTTGGCCATTGTTTTTTTTAGTTGACAGTATTGGTAAATTTGAGGAGTGCCGTGGTGGTGCTATGGCCTGGTCGAAATCCATGTGCGAGGGAAAGGAGCTTATTAGATAGTAGGTGTTGTATGAGTTGAGAGTGGACGCAATTCTCTAAGATTTTAGAAAGAGGGGATACTATAGATATTAGCCTATAGTTAGATATTTCTAGTGAGGAGCCTCCTTTGTGGAGCGGGATGACGTAGGAGGTTTTCCAGATTTTAGGTACATACAGTATGGTGCTAGATCTATTCATCAGTATTAAAACTGGGTAGCAAGTGACATCAGCTGCTAATTTGAGGTAGTCATTCTGCAGTTTGTCAGTGGCAAGGGTTGTGGGTTTCAGCTGGCTTAATTTCTTTACTGTACTTGTTTGGACAGATTTAAGAGAGTGAGGTAGGTGAGTCAGTAATAGTAGGGAGGATGACTTGTTGCAGGCTATTTTTGTTTTTTATGAGTGAGAGGATGGAGTTTATGAAAAAAGAGTTAAAGTGGGATGTTATGCTTTCTTCTGTTTTTGATATTCAGTGATGGGGTGGGGGTTTGCCCTCAAAGGATAAGCTGATTGATGGAAGCCCAGAACGTTTGTGGTTTGTTTTGATGTTTGGACTGAATGTTTGTATAGTACTTTTTTTTTTTTTAATCAGCTCTGATTTGCCTTTTGCAGGCATTTCTTAAGTGGTGGTAGTTGTCTAGGGAAGGTTTTGATTTGTTGGTTATATGTTGATACCAGAGTTTCTCTCTTTGTTTTAGTAACTGTTTGGTTTCCATGGGCAGTTGTTAGTTTTTGTTCTTATGGGGGCAAGTGTATTTAGAACATTAAGAAATATGTTATTGAAATAAATTACTGCTGCATCTAGTGGGAGGTATTTTAAATGGGACTAGTTACAGCTTAGTAGTATTTGTTTAAATGTATCTATGGAGAAATATGTTGTATTACGTATTTGTTTATACGATTTTGGATTTTGTGGGTGAGCTATGGTGTCTTAGAAGGTTAGTAGGTGGTCACTTAGGCTGTCAGACAGACAGCCTGAAAGGTGGATTAGACAGGGTTTGTTAGTCAAGGTCCAGTCAAGAATGGATTGTTTGTTGCTGGTTGTCAATTCGAGTGGGTGGTCGGTAAATGAATCAACTGGGTGAAACCATGTAAGTTGGTATTATTTGAGGGGTTATCTGATGAGTAGCTTTGACAATCAGTACTGAAATCACCAACTTGTATAGTTTCTTGGCTAAATGTGGCTGAGGCCCATGAGAGAAGGTTTTCTATTGTGGAGGGGCTATTTGGTGGTATGTCTACAGCTAGAAGACGATATGTTTGCTGTTCTTGATTTTTAGATGTGATGCTAAGAACTGGGATGTTCATCTGCAGTTTTTCAAAATTGCGAGCGTCTTTATACAGAACTGCTACTCCTCCCTCTCATTTTGTTGTCCTGTCTGGTCTGAAAATATTGCAGCCAGGGGGAATGTTTTCATTATCATTTATGTGGGATTTAAGCCAGGTTTCAATTAGTACAGCAATGTCAGGAGTGTACAGTGATAGGGTGGCATGGAGTTCATGTATTTTGTTTAAGAGATTTCTGAGGTTTATACTTATGAGGAGAATGTCAGAGCTCTTTCTGGATATGTTTTATAGTACAGGTGAGGTTTGAGTTATTGTTGGTTTGGAGGAATTGTTTGTGAAGGCTGTGTTTTGTTGGGTGAGAGGAGGGCCGGGGGGGGGGGGGGGTGTGTATGTCTCCACATAACTGAAGATGATTTTTTTTTAACTTGTACTTGGGGAGAAATCTTTGGGGGTATTAGTGATATTAATGAGGGGTTAGCATGCTGGAGGTATTTAAATGGGAACAGTTCAATACCTGTGGCGTTATAGATGTGAGGTGTTTTGTCAAAGTTAGAGAGGTCAGATAAAGGTGGGTTTGTTAAATGGTAAGTGGGGGATTTTAAGTAGTTTTTAGGAGGGGTTTTTAGGTGTTGTTCGGGAAAGAGCAGTTAGTAGTAATGGGATGAATAGTATGTGTAAGAAAAACATGTTTAAATATTGGGTTTTGGGAGGGGTTAGTGGAGGAGGGAGTGGTGTATGAGTAGTGAGGTGATGACAAAAGGATACAGTTGAGGCTTTGAGACATTGGGAAGGGTGAGATGCCAATTAGTTAGTGACTTGTGATGTGGAGGGCAGTGATTGGTTGAGGATGTGTGGGGGGCGTGGTTTGGTTAGGATAAATGTAAGTGATGTGGGGGTGGGTGGGAATGGAGGGTATGGTAAGGTAGCACAGTGAGCCCGAGCACAGTAAGGGTGAACAGAGCAGGCAAATGTGAGTTCCCGGTGTACGCATAGTGCACAAAAAACTATCAGCTACCTTAAACTGGTCTGGAGAAATGCAGAACCATTGTGGAGGTACAGAATAACAAGTCTTGTACAGAATAACAAGTCTTGCACATAATTAAGCTATTGAGTTAGGGGTGCACTAGACTTATGTACCAGCTATAGAGTAATGCTTGCTTTTTCTTTTCAGTTTAATCAATTTATCTCATTCTCTAAGTTCTGGAGCTAGCACAACAAAAACAGTATGGGCACTAAGAGGTGTTTGTTTAAAAAAAAAAAAAAAAAAAAAAAAAACACTTAGGTTTGTGAAAAATAATCTTGGGTATGGGCACGCTACACGATGAGACAAGCAGCCACAAGGGGATTTTAAAAATTGCTCCTGTACCTTACGAAAGCTAGGTTAGGATGTAATTGGTCTTGTGGAGGAGGGAGAGGACTGACAAGACAAGAAAAGGGCTGACCCTGATTTCACAGATGTGCAAGTCTACAGAAACAATCAGGAAAGGCAGTAGGCACTTTGGACTTACTTGTTTTCCATACCTTTCTTATTAAAATAAACTACTTTCACCATGGAGTATATGTGGGATTTAGGAAGACCAGAATTTATAAGAGAAAGGGTTTTGTAGTAGTAGAAAAACAGCACGGCTTTCAAATAGTTAAACAGCATATAAAAGGAGACTGCTGTTAGGAAGCACAGGACTGGGGGGGGGGGCAGCTAACATCCTGAAACAATCAGGAAAAGGAGAAGGTACTTTGGACTTGCCTGTTTTGCATACCTTTCTGATGAAATAAAATAAACCACTCTGTCCATAACGTCCATATGTCCAAAAGAATAAGTTTGATAAAGGAGCAAAATGGCAGGAGGTAATTCACACAAACATCCAAGAACCAGACACATCTGGACCTTAAATGGATCTGGGTTCTTAGTATAGAACCAAGCATAAAAGCTGTTCCACTCACACAAAATAAAATTTTCTAGTAGCTTGTTTTTTAACCTCCTTTAGTACCTGCTGCACATCCTCAGGAAATAAAGGTGCCTAAACGTATCAAAACTCAACATTCAGGCAGAAGAATTTCCAGACTGGAGTGTACAACCCCTGTCTTATGTCATTCAATCTGAGCAGAGTTACCAATTCTCAGGCCATCACTGCAAGTATACACAGAGGGTATGATCTGTTATCCCTTTGTCTGTTCATATACCACATAACTGTGGTGCTCTGTGTGACAATTAGAAGAGGTTCTGGGAATCGCAGATGATTTAAGACTTTAAAAGCATTGACTACTGACATCTCATAGGTTCATAGGTAGGTACTAGACTATTGGCCCTAGGGCCTATATAAGCCTAGCCAAAGGTACCCTGGCTTTCGCCACCCAAAAAAATTATTTTTCTGTGTGACTGTCGAGCAGAGTCACAGAAGTGATCCCCGGGGTGAATTTCCTATCTCCCATCCAATCAAGATTTTTCTTGAAGAGTGCTAATGAGGAGCTTTGTTTGCTATAGACAGGTAGTTTGTTCCAGAGTATGAGAAGTCTCTGGGACATGAAATCTATCCCTCCAGCATATTCTGTTTATTGTGGTGATGAGGTTTAGGGTCCCTAGAGCGTGTAGCTCGTAGGGATTGGGATTTCTTTAAGTGTAGCATGTCTAAAAGCTCTGGGTTTGACATAGCTTTGCGTGTTAGGCAGAGATCACCTCTGAGTAGATGATATGCAACGGAGTAAAGCTACAGATTTTTAGACTGTCTGCATAGGGCATCTCTTTGAGGCCGGTAATCCTCTTTGTGAGGTATTTCTGTGGCCTTTCCAGTTGTTGTAGATGTCTTGTGAAGTTTGTTGTAGATGTCTTGTGAAGTACATACCAAAAGGAGCATTGTACTCTATAATGGGTCTAATGAGTGACGAGTAGAGGGGAACAATGACCTCTTTTTTCCTGGATGAGAAACATTTTGTGATGAGGTGTGCCACACAGAAGGATTTCCTGACTACTGTGGCAATGTGATTATCAAAGGAGAGACTACTGTCCACCTGTGTCCCAAGGTCTCTTATCACACTTTCGGTGTTAAGTAGACTACCACCTATGTGGTAGTTCAGTTTTTACCAAAAGGGATGACAATGCACTTTTTGGCATTGAGCTTGAGGCCATGGCTTTGACACCAGGCATCTGTCTCAGCAAGGCCCTTTTGTAGGATATCCACATCTTTTGGAGTTTTGATTATGGCTCCTAGTTTGTAGTCATCTGCGAACTTTGTTAGCCAAAGACCTTCTGTGTTGGCCTGTACTTCAGAGAAGTAGATACCAAACAGGAGAGGACCCATGACTGAACCCTGTGGTACTCCACTTGTCACTGGTCTGAAGTTGGATTTGGAGTGTGCTACTTTCACAGTGTGGGTTCTGTCAGTGAGCCAGTTGGCAACCCATCTTGTGACATAAGGATTTATACCTAGTTTAGTGAGTTTATCGATAATTCCAGAGTGGGGGATGGTGTTGAAAGCCTTGGCGAGATCTAGATAGGCTGTGTGAACCATCTTACCCTCATCTACGGGTTTGGTGACTTCTTCAAAGAAGTCTATCAGGTTTAGAAGACATGATCTGCCTTTTACAAACCCGAACTGGGTGGGGTCCTGAGTTTGGAGATTACCAATGTCATTGTGGTGTAAACTGCCCAAAATGACCAAAAACTCCAAAAGCAAGGTGCAGAAACGGAGATGATGTACAATCCACTATAAAGCTTTATTCAACCACCAAAACCACAAACAGTACGAAACAGAACGAAAAACGAACACTTGAAAATACATAAACGTCTTAGATATTCCACCATGCGTTTTCGTCTCGTACATAGACTTCATCAGATGACCAGCCTGTTTCAGGAGGACCAATATTTAAATACAACCAATTAATCAGTTTATTATACAATTTAGTAATCTACCAATAAGTTATAAAAGTACTTAAGACCATAATTATACCCATACTTCATTTAAAAAGCTTGCTAAAATTTATCAAATCAACATTATAGTTCTTTATTCTTCTCAAATTAAAACCCATTGAATAATATTATAAAATCTTCAAAAAAGTCATTATTTAAAAAAGTCATTTTTTAAAAAAAGTAGTTTCTAATATAAAAGTATAAATAAAATACAGGATATTCATTTTGTGCAGACCTGTGCCCTCTAGTGGCTATGTTTAGGTTATATTTCATATCCCCTTAGAGCTTAGCAGATCTTAGCGTTAACAAAGGTTTAATAGAGATATAGTCGTTTAAACCTGGGGGGGTCACTTGCTTCCAGGGTGTATCTGCCACCATAGTTCCCTGTATTCTATTTTATCTTCCCAAGGACCCCCCCCCAGTATCTATTGGAACTATAATGTTGATTTGATAAATTTTAGCAAGCTTTTTAAATGAAGTATGGGTATAATTATGGTCTTAAGTACTTTTATAACTTATTGGTAGATTACTTAATTGTATAATAAACTGATTAATTGGTTGTATTTAAATATTGGTCCTCCTGAAACAGGCTTGTCATCTGATGAAGTCTACGTATGAGACGAAAATGCATGGCGGAATATCTAAGGCGTTTATGTATTTTCAAGTGTTCGTTTTTTATTCTGTTTCGTACTGTTTGTGGATTTGGTGGTTGAATAAAGCTTTATAGTGGATTGTACATCATCCCCGCTTCTGCACCTTGCTTTTGGAGTTCAGGTAGAACACAGCCTGGGATGTTGTCAGGTCCCATGGATGCTGTGTTCTTGGCTTTGGATAGTGTTTTTTTTACCTGTGCAGCCGTGATTACAGGAACTTTGCATTCTTCTGGTATAGAGATGGGCCCTTTAGGGGATGACAGAGGGGTAAAGTTAGCACTGAACCTATCTGCCAGGGTGTTGGCAATATCCGTTGGTTCTGTATATTTAGTGCCATTGTGCTGTAACTCAGAGCAGATCTGAGTGTTGCCATTGAGATTCTTGACATAGCTATAGAATGCTTTGTGGTTGTCTTTAGAGTCAGTGGCGATTTTGTTTTCATAACTAGCTTTGGAGGATTTTATGAGGGATCTCAGCTTCTTACTGAAGCTGACCAGGGAGTTTCTCCAATCATGGGATTTTACTCTTTTTTGCAACAGTTTCTTTCTTCTGTTGTGGAGTTTGTTTATGGCAGGGGACCACCAGATTGGCTTCCTTTTTTTGGAGGATAACATCTTGGTTCTGTTAGGGATTGCACGATCCATGCACTCATGTAAGTGCTTATAAAGTGCATTTGTGTAGGATTCAGTAGTCATACCTCTATTGTCCGTTGTGAAGTTTGCCACTTCTGTCTTAAGAAGCGTGAAGTTGGCTTTGGAGAAATTTTTTACTGTGGTTTCCCTAATGGGGGGTGGGGGAGGGATGTGGATGTTTAAGGGTGATTAGCTTATGGTCGGATCTGACCAACGAGGAACTGACCTCTGGTGTGGAGCACCGGTTGCCCATGTTGGTAATAACCAGGTCTAGGATACTGCTGCCCCTGGTGGGGTGTGGATAAGTTGATCCATGGCATTGGAATTTATGAATTCCAGAAAACATTGAGCACAAGAGTTGGTACATGAGTAGTTTTCCCAGTTAATGGTAGGGTAGTTGAAATCGCCCATTATTAGGGTGTTAGGTTGTACCCTAATATTTGCCAGTGTATTAAGAAATGAGGAGTGGGAATCCTGGGGCATGGTGGGGGATCTGTAGCAAGCTACAATTTGGATTGCGGTCTTGCCCAGAGTTAGTTGCACTTGGATAATCTCGGATGCATTATGCTGAGCAACTAGCCTGGAGGTGTGGATATCCTTAATGAATATGGACAAACCTCCGCCTTTAGTGTTTTGGTCCAGGTTAGGTGGCCGAAAGGTGTGGTATGAATTATAGCCTGGTAATGCAGGGGTACTCTCTGGAGCCTTGAACCAGGTCTCTGTCACTGCACAGATGTCGATGTTCTCCATTTTAAGGAGTGCCTCGAGAGAATGCATTTTGAGGTTTAGACTTCTAGCACTGAGTAGCAATACCCTCAGATTCTTCTTGCCTGTACCTGTTAGGGTGGTGAATTTGTCATTTGAACCTTGCCTAAAAAAGGCACTATAGGGGTGGCTAGAGCCTTAGCCAGCATCCGGAATCCCAGGGGCAACAGGTGCAGGCCATTTCTGGCAAAGCATCGTGGCTTGTCGATCATGTCATCCCAGGCAAACAGATACTGGATCCCCTTAGAATGACACCAGAAGCTTAGCCAATTGTTGAAGTCAATCATTTTGTCCTTGTACTGTGGTATCATTCTGGGTGATGGCAGGATGCTACTCAGGGCTAGGGTCATACCTGCCTGGGTTACAAGATCGGACAGCTCCTCCATGTCCCTTTTCATGTAGTCCAAGGAGGTACGTCTCGGGTCATTCATACCAACATGGACAATGAATGACAGATTCATATTTGTACTTGTTGTGGAGTGACCTGAGTGCATGTGTTATGTGATGGATCCTGGCACCCGACAGTAACTTTCTCCTTGTTTAGCCTGGTGAGTGGAACATCAGTGTGCCTGACTACAGAGTCACCTATGACTAGAGTGTTGGGTACGTTGTTATGCCTTATGGGCTGTGGTTGAGTGACACACTGAGTTTGTGGGCTGTGTGTCATTTGGGTTGTGTTGGGGGGTGGAGGTTGCTTGTGTTTCTGCTTTGGAGGTCCCTGTTCCTTGGGCAGGTTTTTACAGAGAGCCTCCGCGAATGTAGGTGTGTGTTTTGTGTTTCTGTGTGTGTGTTTTGGTGGTGTACGTTTTGAGGGACTATGTCCTGAGTGTGGTGAGGTGCAAGTGTTTACCTTCTCTTCTTGACTGTCTAGTCCAGTCTTGGGTGAAGAGAGCTTTGCTTCCAGTTTGACTATATAAGTGCATCTCTCACAGGTTGTAGTGTTGGGTGGCAGGATTTAGAGGGTTGTCTGTGTACATGAGGCAATTACTGCATTCAACTCATATGTTGATGTGTTTTGTCAGTCTTGATTCCACAGACTTTGCACTTTCACCCCTGTCAATACAAGCCCAAGCAAAATCTGAAACATCTGTTGTAACAAACTGGAAAGCTGATGGAAGGGAGAAGAGGAGACCATAAACAAGACCTTCAGGTTTCTAAGTTTTTGTATTATCTTTTGTTTAGTCTCTTCCTACATACCCCCTTAGCTGTCATAAAAAAACCTTTTTAATTCACACTCCTAAATACTTTGTCTTATCATAAAACGTGGGTGTTGTTGAACCAATTTATGAGTGGGTATATCATTTATGGCTATAGCCTTTGTTTTACCTTCACTAATTTTATATCCCGGAAAGGCCTGAAACTGTCTCAAAATGTTCCAAATACACAGATATCCTTTTCTGGATTATCACATACAAAAAATATTAGCAAATAAAGCCAAATTTTCTTTACTACCATACCAATTATATCCCAAAATTTCAGAGTCCCTTATTTTCTTTGCCAGTGGTTCTAAAATTTAAAGCAAATAAAGGGGGAAGACAAGACTTGCCTGGTTCCTATATTCAAACAACTTATCAGACAGGAAACCTTCTGCTTTATTTCTTACCTCTGATCTTTAATGTATTCTCCTAATTAACCTTACTACTGTATCCAGGAATCCAAATGCTTCCACTGAAACACTCAAAATCCCAGTCTAGTCAGTCAGATGCATTCTCTGTATCAAGTCCCACAAAGAACAATGGTATTTTCTTACAGTCTGCTTGCCTTTGGATTATCACCGTTCTATTAATGGCGTAAAATGCTTGTCCACCCCCCCCCAAAAAATAAAAAAATCACGGATCCATATCTGTCAGTTCTGGAAATACCTTTACCATTCTTTTAGCTAGTACAGACAAACACTTTACAGTCATGGTTTAAGACTGAAATTGATCTATGCAAAACTGGGTCTAATGGGTCTTTAATATAGCCACCATAGCTTTCTTCCAATATGCTACTTTTTCTCACTTTTAAAATACTACCAAAGGAAAACTGCACATTAGAACTAAAAAAAAACTAGTTTTTTCACTATCTTCATTTCCTGAGCTATTTTAACACCTCAAAATCAGTCACAGTGTTTCTTACAGAATTGTAATGTGCTTTTCCACAAAATGGTTGCTAATGGAGCTTGACATATCAACATGATCTTGTTTTTCTTCAATATTTTCTCTTTCCCACTATCCATTTCAAGTACACTTTGTACGAGTCATGCTAGACATAGGGTAGTAGTGGTGCATTCCCATGCCATTGTCATGTGGTTGTAATCAGTGTCAGTCACTGTCCTCTTTTATACCTTCTGTAATAGAACTGCTTCTTTTTTCCTGAATGGCCCTGGTCTGTGTATATCTCAGAGCTTGTTTCAAGCCTTTGTTCAATGTATATTTTTGTAGACCAATATGAATCAACAGTCCCCTCCACCACATGTTTCCTGGGGCGTTAAGACTGTCACTGCACTTAGGGATCTTTGCAGTTTCATGTCTAATTGACAGCTGCTACTGGATAGGAAAGGATTTGAAAGTAATTCTGCTCTCCAGTACCACCAATGAAAAAAATATATCTTCATTCACTTATTTACTCATGTATTTATACACTGGATTAACTTTCTTATGAGGCACAAATGTATGTCTTATGGCATTACATTTATATCTTTTCTTGATATTCTGCTCATATAGTGATTTACTAAAGTACAGGAAATGACTCCTACAAATCTGACTACTTGATGATACATCATACTATTCCCCAGTCTCTACAGTATTTATTCTGGGGGGGAGGGGGTTGAATATTGTAGGAAATTCTATATCACTTGCATTTGTTTTATAACTAATGTTCTGTTCTTTTTCTCTTTACTACGCTGTTTTGTAATTCTACAGCCAAATATTACCAACTTTCTATTCCTTACATTTGGACTGCGGCACAGATGTCTTCTGGCAATATATTTTTCTCTTTTAATGTTATTCTGCTCACCTGATTTGCTAATGTGCAACACAATCACTCCAGCAAAAGGCTTAGTCCTAGATTTATGCAGCTTAGGAAGCCAATAAATAAATGGAATGGACATAATAGTGTTAAGAGACATCAACAAACTATCTAAGATCTACCATAGCTAAGCCACTGTTCTCAGAATGTAAATGTTACTGATTATATTTTTGTAATTTTATATGTGGATTCACTATTCACTGTAATACCCAACAACACTGGAGTTTCATACATGAAAGAATATTTGTTAGATTTCACTAAATACCCACAGCAGTATATTAATCTGCTATGTGGCTTATTACATATGGTTTTGTCGAATAATGTGCTTTTATTTCGAAAACAACTTTATGTCCAAAACAGAGGAGTAGCAATGGGCACCCCACATTGCTAACAGTTATGTAAATAAGAAGTTATGTACTCACCGTGACGTTCCATGTTTGTTGTCCATCCCGCCTTCATTCTATGCTGGTTGGGTTCAGAACCACGGCCTAATTCAAAAGCTCGAGAGCTTCCAATGGCTTGATGCTATGCCTTATCCCATGATGCTCAGGGAAGATTACCCAGATCTTGTTTGCAACAGAAAGCATAAATATCATGTAAGAATGAATCAACTTGTGTAGACAAGATCCAGAAGGGAATCAGAGACTCCATAATCCAATTAAAAATAGAAATATCTGCCCAATCCTCCAGGAACGAAGGAAGGGGAAAGAGGGTGGGACGCAAGAATGAAGGCAAGATGGACAACAAACATGGAATGTTATGGTGAGTACATAACTTCTTAATGTTATGTTGTCCTATCTCGCCCTCATTCTGTGCTGGTTGGGACAGTGTCCCTAGCACCTTCTTTCTTGTGTGTCTCAAGGGAATAAACTCTTCAGAACAGTGGACCCAAAGGCAGCCCTGTTGCAGGAGGCCACATCTACTTTGTAATGAGTGATAAAGGTATGAGGTCTTACCCGTGTGGCTGCTGCATAAATAGAATCCAAAGGGAGTCTGGCCTGGAAGGCAGAGGAAGTTGCAATAGCTCTTGTGGAATGGCCCTTCACTTTGCCTGGTAATTGTCTGTTTTGAGCGCTATATGTGAAGGAAATGCAATCTGCGGGTCATTTTGACAATGTCACTTTTGAGACTGGCAAGCCTTTCTTTTTATCTGAAAAAGGCACAAAAAATTGGACAAACTTTCTAAAATCTTTAGTTCTATGCATGTAGAAGTGCAACTGCCTATGTACATCCAACTGGTGTATCTATATTCTGCCCTGTTGCCACCGTTTGGAAAGAACACTGGTAATTCAACAGATTGATTTAGACTGGTCTCCGAGTACACCTTGGGTAGAAAGGAAGGATTAGTACGTAAGGAGACTCTGTCTATGAAAACTATGCAAGGAGGACGTATAGAAAGAGCTTGGAGTTCAGATACTCATCTGGCAGAGGTTATGGCCACCAAGAAAAGTGTCTTCTATGACAAAAACTTTAAGTCACATGATGATGTAGGTAAAAAAAAAGGGAGGCAAAATTGAAGAGGATCGAACAAAATTTAGATCCCATGGAGCTGGAGGTTTTAGCAGGAAAATCCCCTTTAGAAAGGCCTTACAGAGTTTGTGGGACATGATTTCCAGTCCCATTTCCCCAATATTAAAGTTGGATATAGCGGCTAGCTGGACTCTAACTGTAGCTGCTGCCACACCCTCGTTAAAAAGTTTAGTGAGAAATTCTAGCAATGCTGTGATGGGAGCTGTAAAGGGATCTATATTGTTTTTGGAGGCCCAGTGTGAAAATCTTTTCCATTTGCCAGAGTACAGTTTTCTGGTAGAAGGCTTATGAGAAGAAATCAAAATATGCTAACTACTGGGGAGAAGTCATGGAGCCTGGCTATTTGTGGAACTGGAGCAGCCACACTGTCAACTTTAGGGTCTGGATAGATGGATGGAACGTCCCCGACAAATGGGTCAGGAAGTTTGGGACTGGGTCTAGGATCCATGGTTCCTCCAGGAGATGGGTCCACAGAAAGGAGAACGAAATTTGCTGAGGCCAGTATGGTGCAATGAGAATCAATGCGCTTCTCAACGTGTTGGCTTTCTGAAGAACCTTTGGTATCAAGGGAAAGGGAGAGAAGGCGTAAAAAGTAGTCCTGTGGGCCAATCGAGTACATGCACATCCCTTGCTGACTTCCCCAGAGGGGGAATCAGGGCAAAGTAGTTTTCTATACTTGCCACGATATTTATGCATTTTCCACATTTCTTGCCTCCTCATCTGATCCTTCACCTTATATTCTTTCTTTTATGTATTTGCACATTCAGTTGCTGCCTGATCTTTACCTACTTCTGGCTTGATTTCCATTCCTGCTTGACAGCAATATGCTTCTGCTAGACTAAATAGGGAAGTCATCTTAGATTTATTCTCCTCATGTTTCAAAACTTTCACTATGTTTGGGTCTTGTGAGGTCAACAGGTATGTGTGCAGTCCCACGACTGCAGATCTATACATGTAATTAATTTCAAGGAGGCCCACACCTCCTTCGGAATGGGGAATACATCATTTTGGTATGTACTGATTTTTATAAATCATTTGATGAGCATGAAGCATCCTTCTTGTTTTCCTATCTAATCTATCCAACACCTTTTGGGGCCAGTCAATCACTCCAAAACTGTAAGTTAGGACAGGAAGGGCAAACTGGTTTACAGCTTGAATTTTGTTTCTAGATGTCAACACTGTTTTCAAAATTAATTCAAGCCTTCTAAAATATTCCTTACTAAGTTTTATTTGCATTTGTTCATGTTTTATTGTTGGTCCTTCATCCATTCCCAAATATTTACACACTCCCTCTTATTTAAGTTTTTTTATCTCACATTCTTGTCCAAAACTGATGTTTTTCTGGTGCTGCAGTCTTCCTGCTTTAAAGGTTGCTTTTGCACATTTATCAAGACCAAATGATATTTTTATATCATCTGAAAAAGTTTTGACGTACTTGCAGTTCTGATTTCAGTTCCTCATCTGATGAGCTATACAATATTAAATCGACAAACAGAAGATGCAAGTCTTTACACTTTGTTGTTTCAAGAAGCCAAATTATAGCCATGGCCTGATTTGTTAAGTAGACAGTTTAATGGGTTAAGGGCAAGACAGAATATCAACTGTGAGAGAGTCACCCTGGAATATCCCTCTTTCAATTTTTATACCTGGAATAATAATTCATCCTTTATAATGGCTTAACTGCAAAGTGGTTTGCCACTGTTTTATGGTCACTGTAATGTAATCTAACAGGGTGTACCTTATACATTTTAAGCACTTTTTTTATCCATGAATGTTGGATAATGTCAAATGCTTTTTTATAGTCAATCCATGTCATACTTACGATTCTTCCCCTTTTTACAGTTCTCCACTATGACTTTAACAACAAATGATCCTCTTTTCCATATGACTTTCTTTTATTACCATTTTTATTCTACTGCCATAAATGAGTTTTCTTTTAAATGACTATAAACTATGTCTTTTACAAGATGTGGAAGAGTATTTTGCAGAATGAAAGATCCTGTGTCACTGAAACAAAAACTCAGGAGCTTAATAAAATCCACCAAAAGCCAAGTTTGAGGATAAAACAGCCAGCCAAGGCAAAGCTAACCTTAAGGACTTCTTAGTTATCTCAGAAGCACGATGCAGCAATATGCTGAGCTGACTGTTAATGATGTTATCTACACTGAGGCTAACCTAATGGCTGCTAAATTCAGCTCAAACTTTACCCCTCTTCCCCCTTCATCTATCCCACAAGTTACAGCTGAAAAAGATTATCTTATAACTATCACACAAGACCAAGTACTGAAAGTGCTACCAAAAGCTGTAAGTATTGGATTGATAGGTCCTATCAATATCTCTGGATGCGTCTTAAATATAATGAAGCACAATTAAGCCACTCCCAGCAACACTCTTCAACCTCAACCTCCATACACGCTTTGTTTCAAGCGAATGGAGAACAGTAACAGTCATTGCACTCCATAAAAGACCCATCCACAGACAAAGGCAATTACAGACCCACAAATCTGACAAGCCTCATATGCAAAGCCATAGAAAGACTTATCATGGAACTAATCAATAGACACAGGAACATCCAAAAACTGGACCAGTTTCAGTTTGAATTCAAGGACAAGTCATGTTTAATCAGCCTAGTGGACTTCTTTGAAAGTCTCACCATAGCACAGCTTAACCTGACAAAGGTTTAAACCATCATGTGTGACATAGACGATCTTACATTTAAATAAATGAAAATAAATCACAGCGGCACAATCACAGTTGCAAACATTATACCTTACAACCGTGCCAACACAACTGTAGCAACAAACATTATACATCACTTTTAATACAGCCACTGTCAGTCAACCATTACATAGCTCATTCAGATCCTGCCTTCTTTTAAACATTGTTCCTCCTCTCCATGTAGTGACCCCACACTTCCTATTTTTTTCCTGTGCAATTTACTCCTACCCTTTTCTAAAGATTCCAGTTCCAGTTATTTTATCTCTGTTACTTCTAGTAAAGTTGGTTTAGACTTTGATTTCCATTTTCTAATTATTAATTAGGCTCAGCAAGACCTTACTTGACAGAATCCCCCACTCTAATATAAAAAGAAAGTTAAAATAAACCCCTACATTACAGAAAGGATTGTCAGCTGGTTCCCAGATAAGATGCAGATGATCAAAATAGGGAAAGTTACATTCACAAAGAGACCAGTCACCAGTGGTGTTCCCCCAGGGCTAGGTGCTGAAATCTTTCCTGTTTGGCACCTATTTATCTAAAGTAAAATACCAAAGGGCTCTGGCTGACTAAGTTTGCAGATGACTGCAAGCAAGGAACAGTTAATGAATCTCTAAATAACTTAGTCTTCCTGCAGGAAGGTTTCTCTCAGACAATTAACTGTTGCCAGAATCAGGGACAAACTAAATGCCCAAAAAATACATAATCTTTTCCTTTAGAAAGGCATCGACCCTGGAGAACTACCACACTGGCAATACACCCTTGACAGATGACCCACTTGTTTGGGGATTTAGAAACTTACGTGGACAGTGACCTAACTTTCGACCACCATGTGTCCAGTCATGAGAAAGTTATGTATTGCACAGTTTATAAACAATCCAATTACGACTAGATCTAGAGATGTCACTGCACCCCTTACTCAACTCTCATTAGGCCAATTATTCAGTATGATGACACCTTTGGAATGCATCTGTCAAGGCATATACAACCAGAATGCTCACTGAGATACCTTAATAAAGGGCACAAGGCCTAAACATTATGTCCTACATCGACCACCTCAAAGGCCTGTAACTATTCTCGGTATCCTACAACTTAAGAGGTGACTTATGAACCTGTGTCTGGCATAAAAGGCACTGACCCAATAAAGACGGATCTACTGCACATCAGCAAGTCAACTAGGATTAGAAATACTCAGTGCAGGGATCTAAACCTCTTGTGCAACATCAAAAAACAGTTTGGAGGGACAGGTATATCTTGCAGAGGATGCCACTGCTCTGGAAGGCTTCCCATCCATGTAAAATGAAAAATAAAAATAAAATGAAGTTCAACTCTGTTGTCCACATTAAAGCACTATTTTGATCTATGGATGGGTAATAAAAATACCTCAGGACTGTTCTGTACTACTAACAGACAGAAGCAGCTCCTAAATGTTTCATCCCATGCATGGTCCCCCTCAAACTATCTATGGTACTGTCTCGATTACTTTCACTAGGCTTAATACATAATTATCAAGCATGGTATGGATAAGACTAATGTAACACCAACCAGGATAGGTTAAATTCAAGCACCAAAAAGGAAACTGGCAAGGCTTAAAACAGCCTGCAAGGGCATGTAACTTAGTAATTATATCTATGAACCTATTTATAATGACTGAACAGAATGCTGCAATTCCACTACATAATGCATAGAACAACTATGTGAAAACAAGCTTTCTTGTGCTTACTCACCATCATTAAGAAAAACTAGATTAATCTAATAACCAAACAGATCTGCCTGAATAAAGTCTCAATTAAAAACATTCAATCCTTCATTAAAAAACAAAAAAATAAAACAGTACCACATTATGTTTGCATCATTCTCTTGTCCACTCACACTTTTATATGTGCCAGTGATACTAAATGCCAGCACAGTGATCAGAATCATATGGTCCCATTCTATGTGTATATGCTTTCACCTACTACACATTCAGTACTGTCTGTCGCCCAAACTTTCTAACAGCCTGTAGGATCATCAATCTCCTTAACTGACTGATGTGCCTAATCCCACACCCTATTCAAAGGGCAGAAATGCTACTCAGTCTTTCTGAAATCTGGTATCATAACCAAGTGAACTGATAGTTACTTCTACTAGTACCAAACAGAAGGTGATCACCAGCGGCTGAAAATAGAAGTTATGTCCTTACCATAACGTTCCATGTGGAGTGTTCATCTCGCCTTTGTTCTTACACATGGGTTCGGAGCCGATCCTCGGCTCCGTGCCGGCCGCTTGCAAGCTCTGCATCGAGAAGAAGCTCGAGACCATCTAATACCCACAATCCCCCTCTGCCTTTACCTCAGATCTAGTTTGCAAGCAAACCAGTCTCTAGAGAGAGCACATTCATGCTTACATCACATATGCACAGAACTAAGAGTCTATATATAACTATATATATATATAGACACATACACATATATATACATGCCAACTATGTACACAACATCTGCAAAGCAGAAGCAGAATGCCCCCGGCCAGGCATCAAAAAAGAACGTTCTTCTTAAGGGCGGGAGGGTGGGAATGTAAGAACAAAGGCGAGATGAACACTCCACATGGAACGTTATGGTAAGGACATAACTTCTATATGTGATAGTGTTAAATCTCGCCGTTTGTTCTTACACATGGGTAGCGTCCCTAGCTCCTTGTTCCTGAGGAACTCACGGAAGGACGTTCTTGAGCACAGTGGAACCAAAGGTTGCCCTGTCCCTAGAAACCTTGTCTACCTTATAATGAGAAATGAATGTATGTGGCTTAGACCAAGTAGCAGCCGCACAAATAGCGTCTAGTGGTAGGCGGGCTGCATGAGCCAGAGATGTAGACACTGACCTTGTGGAATGTCCTTTGGGTTTGTGTAAAAGAGTCTGATTTGAGGAATCATAGACATAGATTATACAATCCGTTAACCACTTAGAAAGAGTTCTTTTGGTAACCGCTAGTCCTTTCCTGTTATCAGCAAAGGCCACAAAAAGTTGATCAGTTTTTCTGTGATCTTTTGTTCTATCCAAGTAAAACCTTAGTTGTCTGTGAACATCTAATTTGTGCAACATATACTCCATTTTGTTGGAGTGATTCTTGCAGAAGGTGGGTAATTCAATGGACTGATTAATATTGTTAATAGAACACACTTTAGGGAGGAAGGATGAATTAGTTCGAAGAGAAACTCTGTCAGAGTGAAAGATCAAATAAGGGTGCTTGATGGAGAGAGCCTGAAGTTCAGATACTCGCCTAGCGGATGTAATGGCTACCAAAAAGAGAGTCTTCCAGGACAAAAATTTTAATGGGCAAGAGGAGGCTGGTTCAAAGGGGGGCAACATTAATTTAGATAACAACAAGTTTAGACTCCAAGGTGACGTAGGAGATCTAACTGGTGGTCTAATATGAAAAACCCCTTTTAAAAAGGCTTTACAAAGTCTGTGGGCCATAACAGGAGCCCCACATTCTTCCACATGGAAATTTGAAATGGCAGCCAATTGAACCCTCAGTGTAGCAGGAGAAGCACCCTGATGGAACAAGTCCGTTAAAAACTCTAATATTTTATTCAAAGGAGCTATAAAAGGATCCACTTGCTGTGTATTCGCCCAGAATACAAATCGCTTCCATTTACTAGAATATGTTTTAGTAGTGGAAGCTTTATGAGAAGCCACCAATATATTCCGAACTGCTGGCGAAAGAAGATCAGACCTGGCTAAGTTGGGAATTGGAGCAACCAAGCTGCTAGATGGAGGGACAAGAGCGCGGGATGGGGAGCCCCTGACGAGTGAGTCAATAGATCTGGCTCTGGGTCCAGAATCCAGGGTCCCCGAATGCAGTGTGTCTTCAGGAAGGGAAACCAAATTTGACGAGGCCAGAATGGGGCAATGAGGATTATTGTCCTGTGTAGGTTCCTGGCTTTCTGGAGAAACTTTGATATCAGGGGAAATGCGTACAGGAGTCCCGGGGGCCAATCGTGAATCAGTGCGTCCCTGGGGACTTCCCCTGGAGGCTAATAGGGCAAAGTAGCTCCTGCATTTGGCGTACATTGGAGACGCAAACAGATCGCAGGAAGGCTGGCCCCACGTGCGAAAAATCCTTTTCGCCACTGACTGTTTTAGGGACCACTCGTGCGGTAACAGAATTGCTCTGCTCAGCCTGTCGGCTATGACGTTGGATGACCCCGGGATGTGCGTTGCTATTAGAAAGCGACCCGTGGACTCCGCCCATTGCCAGATTCTCATGGCCTCTCTGCATAGCTGATAGGACTTGGTTCCCCCTTGCTTGTTTATGTACCAGACTACCGACATGTTGTCTGTCTGAACTGCAATAGTTCCCAGAGGAAGAAGGGGAGCAAAGTGTTGCAACGCTAGAAACACTGCCCTCAACTCTAGAACATTGATGTGCATATTGTACTCCAAATTGGTCCATTCGCCTTGGACTGTCTGTCCCTGAAAGATGCCCCCCCACCCTATCAGGGAAGCGTCCGTGGTCACCGTAACTGTAGGCGTGGGTAGCACAAATGGTCTCCCCTTGGAAAGGTTGCACGTTTGAAGCCACCAGTTTAGATGTGTTTTGCATGTTTTCGTTATAAGAATCTCGTGTGTTAGAGGTAGTTGTTGGAACGACCATTGTGCAAACAGTAACCATTGTAGGACTCTCATGTGCAGCCTTCCCAAGGGTATTGCAATAAGAGAAGCTGACATGAGTCCCAAAACCTTCAGTACCAGTTTTGCTGGAGATTTCCTGGACAAGAGAAGAAGACGATATGGTCTGAAGTGATAGTATCCTTTCTGGAGGAAGTCTTAGAATTAACTGACGTGTGTTTAATTCTGCTCCTATGAACAAGATACTCTGTGATGGCTGAAGTAAGGATTTTCCGAAGTTTACGGAAATTCCTAGGTGAACACACAGTTGAAGAGTATAGTCTCTGGCATGTAATAGTTGACGCTGGGTGGTGGCAGAAAGGAGCCAGTCGTCCAGATACGGAAACACCTGGAATCCTTGGCGTCTCAAGTGAGATGCTACCACTGCCATGCATTTGGTGAAGACCCTGGGGGCTGAGGTCAGACCAAAGGGCAGGGCTCGAAATTGAAAGTGACTGGCTCCCAGCCGGAAGCGCAAATGATCTCTGGATGCCCTGGCCATTTTGATGTGGTAGTATGCATCCTCTAGATCTATTGAGCACATCCAGTCGTCCTTCTGTAAGAATGGAAGGATCGATTGAAGCGTGACCATTCGGAACTTTTCTTTCTTGACGAAGGTATTGAGGTCTCTTAGGTCCAGGATGGGCCTCCAGTCCCCTGTTTTCTTTGGAACTAAAAAGAACCTTGAGTAAGTCCCGAATCCTTGCTGGTCCGCTGGGACTGGTTGGATGACTCTTTTTCTAGCAGCTTTGAAATTTCTATAGCTGCTGGCTCCCGCAGATGGGGCGGTACATCTGGGAGTCTTTTCTTTGGAATGGGATGGGATAGAAAGGGTATGTTGTAACCTCTGGTAACCACGCTTTTTACCCACTTGTCTGTAGTTATATTTTGCCAGGCCTGAGGGTATAAAGCTAAGCGACCCCCGACTGCCTCCAGAGTAGGACAGTCAGGCCTCCTCTCAGGAGTGCTGGAAAGGTTTACCAGGGAGTGTATCCCTGTCACCTTGATGCTGCGGACCCTCTGCCTCCAGGGCCGCGTCTTCCACCTCTGCCCCCTCCTCTGCCTCTAGAAGGGGCATCACCCTGTGTGCCTGGGAAAGATCCTTGGGGTTTTCGAAACCACATTTTTCCACCACGTTGCCCTTTGGGGTACGGTCAGGTTGGGGTGGAAAAACGGACTCCGACAGCAGACAGAGTCTTTCCCTCCTGTTCACACCGGGTAAGGGTCTCCTTTACTTTGGGGCCAAAGAGAGTGGCACCATCAAATGGGGCGTTAGTAAAGGAAGACTTGAAGGCTTCCGCAAATGAACATAAGCGCATCCAGGATTGTCTGGGAAGAGCAATCGCTGAAGCTGCTGCCCTACTCGAACCTTCGGCTGCGTAAGAAATCAGCCTCATGGACGAGTTCACAATGGATGTAAGGGTATTAAGTTGCGCTGTCACTTTCTCTGAGACAGCAGCATCTGTAGTACCCTGGAGGGTATCTCCCAACTCTTTGACTAGATCCCTCTGTAGTCGTGTAAAATGGGTCAAATAGTTCAGGGATCGCATGGAAAAAGCCGCTGAACTAAAAATGCGCTTCCCGTACCTGTCCATAGTCCTAGAATCTTTATTAGGGGGATGGACAGATGAGGAAGATTCCGACATCTCCTTTTTCGTGGCCGCTGCCACCACCATAGCGTCCACTGGAACTCCTTTTGTTAAGTAGGTCTTGTCCTGAGGTGCAGTGATATATTTATTGGGTTTCCTTGGGACTGGTTCCACTGTGTCAGGAGCCTCCCACGCCCTTCGAGCAATAAGTTCCATCAATTCGTTGAAGGGCGGAGTGACCCAGGAGGAAGAAGGGTGAGCACCGAATGCCTTCAGCAAAACTGACTCATCCTCAGAAGGGGGAAGGGACTGCCAGTCACCTCTCTGTTTGAGGATCTCCAGAATGTCCGAAAAAGAGACATCTTCTGAAGGTGACTTAGGGGACCCTTCTGACTCATCTAAGTCAGTATCGGATGTCAAGGATTCTTGTGGAGAATCCAAGTGTCTCCTCTTACGCAGTCTTTTCCTAGGGACTTCTTCGTGGGGAGCATCCGAAGAAGCCTCCGAGGAAGAGGGGGCACCCTCCAGGGGTGGCTGAGACACTGGTGCTCGACGCTTGGATGTGGCCGTGGGTGCAGAGGAGGATAACGGCCCTTTATGGGGAGGAGAGGTTGCTTCCACTGATGTGGTTGTCTGGGTAGACAACACCTTCCTCATTAGGTCGAATGCCCCCGGGTCCCGAATCGAAGACTCTCCCGGTTCCGAAGAAATGGGAAGAATCCCCGAAACAGGCACCGAAGGCATCGACCCCGAGGACGGAGCCGAATCGATCCGCGCCGAGGCCCCGAGGGGGAGAGTCAGAACCGAAACGTCGGTTCGACTCTCGGCCCCGGAACCAAGGACAGAACGTCGGCTCCGAGACTCCTGTATCGGGTCCGACGGAGTCGAGGTGAGGGGAACAGACCGAGAAAAGGACGGTTCTGGACCCGAGGGCTCCACAATCAGAAGATCAACCTCTTCCGGCTCCAAAGACTGGACAGGTCTCGGAGGTGGAATGGATGGAGACACTGGAAGGCCTTCAAGTTTCGACACCAACTGGGTGGAAACTGAAATAAGTTTGGACGGGGCCGAATGCTCCAATAACTTCTGCACCACACGATCTACATCGACATCGGAGAGTTTGGAAGAAGAACGGGTCGAAGGAACCGAAGACGGAACCGACCTCAATAAAGTCGAAGGAGGGAGCTCCATCACCGGTTCCAAGGCTCGAGGCTCAGGAACCGACACCAGTTGAACACTCGGCCCCGAAGTCTGTGGAACCGGTGATCTAACTTTACTCGAAGAGCTCGGAGCCGATGACTTGGGCTCCGACGTCTTCGATTCCTTCGAGGATTTCGATGCCTGGTCAGAAGCATCCAGAGCCTCCTGAAAAGAAGGTTTTAATAAACCTCTGTCCATGAGTTTCCTGCGCCTATCTGTCATGACCCTCCCACTAAAAGAGTGACAGATAGAACAGTCCTCTTGTAAGTGGAGAGGGCCAAGGCAGTAGACGCAGGAACTATGGTTGTCAGTCACTGACATTTTTTGGCCACACTGACAACGCTTAAAACCTGATTTCACTTTATCAGACATTTTTCAAGTAAGATAAGAGTCAAGTCCAGTACAATAGTCAAATCCGGTGAAAAAAAGTCAAGTCCGATTTAAATGTCAAGTCCGGTGTCAAATTTAAGTAGGGTTGGTAGGCCCCGAGAAACTCTAAGCAGTTAATAAACTTAACGGTACCGAGAATTTAACCTACTCAAACACACATACACTCAGAATATCAACTATTCCTTTCTGTTATCTATGAGAACAAATTATTCAATAAAATATAACAAAAATAAGTTATATCTTAACTTAAGATGCTCGAGCTAGCTCCCAGCGATGCGAACGCAGCAGCGGCAAACTAGATCTGAGGTAAAGGCAGAGGGGGATTGTGGGTATTAGATGGTCTCGAGCTTCTTCTCGATGCAGAGCTTGCAAGCGGCCGGCACGGAGCCGAGGATCGGCTCCGAACCCATGTGTAAGAACAAACGGCGAGATTGAACACTATCACATCCACAGTTGCCCTTTCTCAGCAGCAGAAGCTTCTCTAGGACAGCTGATCCTACTAGTCCTTTCATCTGTCACCTACACTTGTTACTAAATCCCATTCACAAAAAGTAAAGCTGTATAGTCTGCTTCTGTTCCAGAAGGCCATTTTTGCTTTATTTCAGAATGTACTGCATTAGGAGGATGCAGTTCACTACTACTTTATAGCAAAGTGCATATAATCATCTATATACTAGCATGTTCAACATGTACATCCATAAATGGGGGGAAGATTTGACAGACGAAGTGTTTAGTTTACGATGTACAAGCTACTTTACCTCGCTCAGCTCTGGGAAGTTGTCCTGCTGACAGAAAGGGCATTGCCAGAGTCCCGTATCATCATTCCTGATAGCCTGATCATAACTCTCTCCCTGAGGTCGTCTATGTGCAATTCCTGTTACAATGCAAGAAATCAGCTTCCCTTGAAAAAGGAGAAAGGAAAAACACTTCAGAATACAATCAGCTGACTACAACTAGCAAAACACTGCTGCAAAACATTCAAGAAAAGCAGATTTTTCACATATATAGTGCTGGTTATGTTCTTTCCCAAAAGGATAAAGCTAATTAACCTCTACATAGGACTACTGCCACAGCAAGTAGTACCAAACACAAATGGGTGCTCTGAGCAGCTAAACGGGGCAAAAGGTGTTAAAGCAAACACTTAAATTTATGATTAAGCCACATCTGGTAATGATATTTCTATAAACAGTTTTAGAATGCTATCACAGTAGAATACAAAGAAAGAACACCCCCCCCCCTCACCGCAAAAACACCTCAGTGGCAATCAAAGCTCCTATCCTGCTGCTGCCCCACACAGCACCATTTGTTCTTCCAAATGACAGCAAAACAGTAGAGCGCATAGTTGTCAACCACCAAAGGCCAGGGTTTTTCATGCTTCAAGACCTTGAACACTTTGCCTATGTCCATAACCATCCAAAGGTTTGAAGTGCAATGGATGCCAGTGAGAACTGGTTATTCACTTCTCTAGGTGACACAGCCCCTTTCAAGACTATCCTGCCTCCCTTGAAGCCAGTGTTCCTACTAAGTATCTGGTTCTGACCAAGGATTCTGCAATGAGAATAAGCATTCAAATTTGGACCCCACTCCCTCAAAGAGAAGCGACTCAGCAGAGCTTTATCAGTTGTCCCCCTCCCCATGTCAGTTCCTGAGTGTTCACGCTGCTGTTCAAATTTGGATTACCTACATCATAGACAGAACCAGCTGAAATATGAACATAGATTTAATGGATACTTTCCTTATTTATTGCCCATATCAAAGACAACTTCCTTTCACAGAAGTAAATAGTAGGAGCAATACTCATGCAAAGTTGCAAAGTCTGTTTCAGCTGTCAGGGTTACAATGCTCAAAATAACAGAGGGATTAGTGCATACCTATATAAAAAGTTTCTGGTGTTTCTTTAGTCAGCATGTTGAACATTTCTTCTGCATTAGGAGATCGGAACGGGGTTCTCAGATCCTTGTACCTGCAGCTTAGCTCTGCACGGATATCATACAGGGTAATATGCTTGTCACCGTAGCCCTATCAGCACAAAGTAAAACATCTGCTAAGGTCTAGTATACATAACACAGTATTTCACAGAAATCAGGTGTTGAGTCTCAATCAACAGCATCAATTTATAACACACAAAATCTTGACCAGCATCAGCTCACAATGACGTGTAAATATTCTTTAAGTAATTCAATTCTGCATGAACAGTAACTGCGCATTAAATGTCAGTCAATATATGAACATTTTGTACTAATGATCTTTTAAAGGAGTCTACATTACTTACTTTAAACTCCTGGATCATAGCTGAAGAAAAGAATGCCAACATTTTCAGAAAAAAGACTGCTGAAACAGCATGACTAAGGCAAAGTTCAGTAACACACAGTTTAGCATGAGCTGGTTCATTTCAACATAGCCCGTTAAATGGTTTAATTGATATTCTATGCTAACAGCAAATAAAGTAAGTCATAAAAGATGTTTTACTACAATACACAAATGCCCAAAACCAGACAAGGTCTTCATGATCCTAGCATACGGATGAAACATACTAGCAGTGGGAAAAGCAGCAGATATCTCTGAGAATGAATGCTGAGACAAATGGCAGGAATACAACATGCCTGAAAGAGAAGCCCACTGAGAACTATCAAGCAGATGAAGATAAGGAGATGAACATAATGCAAAGGATGAGGTACTTTACAAAAATATATGAAGTGCTACACAGACACCTGCAACTGTTACAGCTAACATTTCAGATGCAGAGGTCTTAGAAAAAGTACACGAGTACTTTTAATTGTTTAACACTTTGGAACAGTGATCATGAATTCAAGATACACTATAGAAAAAGGCATCTTACATTCAAATTATATTAAATTACATATTAAATGGTAAACATTGATGAAAATAGCTGGCCTTTTCACTTCTGTTTTTCTATCAGTCAGAAAGAAAGAGAGCAAAAGGGACAGAAAGGGACTTCCAAGGATGGCTGCTTGCTGATCAAAAGCTTAATTTCAACCCATCCAGTGTGAAAAGAGAAAATGAAAAATAACAGCCAGTGATACTGTCAGCTTGGGTAAAATTCAGTGGATGTCAGCAAAGAAGAAATTTAAAGAATGTGAAAGAAAATCAACCAGAAAAAGTGATGAGAAAACACTAGTTGGGAAGAATCCTACAGCAGTTCAGCAAAAAGCAGTTCAAACTAAAGATTTGGGAAAAGAGATGGCTTTCAGCAATTACAAGGAAAAATAAATCAAATGTACTCAGAGGTGATCAACATAAAATGAAACCTTGAAGGAATATACCAACTCAAATAACAAAAGACTGGAAAAACAGAAGCTTAACTAGCTATTTGGATGAACTGATAACTGGGGAAAAATCAGAAGTTGAAATGAAGATGTATTAAAAATTGGAGACAGCAGAGCATTTGTAGAAAATGATTATTCACTGTACACCAGACAGAAGAGAAGCAAATTTATCCCTGCAATTAGGGAATGCCAACAGGCAAGTATAAGATTCATTCTGCTGTATCCACCTGGCTTCAGAATATATTTTTCCCTGGAGGATCAGACATTTGATGCAGAACAGGCAAAGGAGGAAAAAGTTGAGCCAACAAAAACTGAAACAGCAACTGGAAGGGGACTTTGCTTCTCATTTGTCTGACAATAAAGCTGATAAATAGAGACTGCCATTTAAACCTTTTTTTCCAATTTTCCAAAGGAAAATGCTTGAAAGACAGAAAAGCACAAGAGTTGACTAGAAGAATCAGGATTATCTTGAATTTAAACTACAGTCTAGGTTTGGGAGATGAGATGAACAGGAAAGCCAGCAACACTGAATTTAGTGAAAACACTGGGGATTATAAAACATCAATCACATTTGTGAAATAGGGCTCTGCAAGTAAAAGTGTCTTTGAAAGACTGGACTTTTAATGGCTCTGTTAAACTTGTGGGTGAACTGTAAAACATACATCCAATTTTATGTCATTAATGTCTAAAAGGTCGCTAAAAGGAAAAAAAATAAGTAAAAAAATTGTGTTTTCATTAGTATTTGTATAAAATATTTCATGATATAAGCTGCATGCTATATAGTAAGGCAGTTTTGTGCAGATTACAGTCAGTGATAATTTAAATGTGAGGAGAATCTTTTCAGTGAGAAGGTTGTGTGTGTTGAAAATATTAAAGTAAAAAAAGTAACTTTTTAGTTGTAAGAAATACAGGCTTTACAGTACAAGAGAAGAAGAGAAGAAAAGCTGGAAAAAAGCATGTTTAAGAAGTTAATACACTGTTATCTTGGCCTGCTGGGGTGCGTGTGAAAGTGCAATGACTACACTATATAATTACAAACATTTTTCTTATTTTTTGCAAAGGTGGCTGTCTAGATTAATGCCCTTGGCTTAAGCTTTAGACAAGTGCTTTTATAAGCAAGTAGGCTTATAAAATAAGACAACCATGGGCAATACTATGCTTCTTATACCTGCAAAGATATTATCTTGTTTTTTTTCAATTAGCAAATATCCTTAGTGGGAGTGAAGAAGTCTGCAGCTGAAGGCAGTTGTACATTCTGCTCTGAATAACATTTACACACACACTTTCAGGTGTCTGTAGAGTTCATTTTTTAATCTCATTGCTGACTTTTTTTTTACATTGACACAAGCTGCCTGCAGGTGCAAATCTGATCATTCTTTGTTGAGGAAAATGCAAAATTTAAGGGTACAATGGCAAGCAGTTTAATGAAAATGTTTGAAATTATGGGAAGTGAATGATACAAATGCATTAAAGTATTAAGGCTGCTAACAGAACAGTGTACAATCTAATTTTAAACAAAGACAGTGCACTTTTTCTTAGGGCTAAACATGGTTTTCTAAAAGCATACAAGCTGTTTTAGACATCTGGGATGGGAACACATAAAAAAACAGACAGCAATCAGTGTAAGTGGGAACACAGGCTGTAACATGCGCTTTAGCATGAGTAACTACTTTTAGGTTAAGGTAATGCCTGCAGGTGCATCTATCAATTTGGGGCAGGTGTTCCTATCTGGAGAGTTACACTTCATTTTTTGAAGATGTACATAGTTTTATATATGTATTCTAAGTTATCAGGGGATGATGATATTTTGAAAATGTATTTAGCTTTTTTGTTTTTTTTGAGGGTTTTCATTAATACAAACATTCTTGAAAAGCATGACATAGGTTCAAAAGGAGATTCTCAACACGCTGACAAGGACGAACGGAGGCTGCTCTGCGATTCCAACACTTTATTCACAGAATATCCAACATATTAAGCGCTTTTATCCACAAGTATTGTGGACTTCCTCAGAATATTAACACTATTTAATCCTTCCCCTTAAATAATTAAAAAAGCGCCAAACATATTAATTGATTGCTAAATTAGCATTTCATCAATTATGCCCATAAAATAAGTTTATAATGCTACAAATACTATAAAAAAAAACAAATTAAAATATATATAAAAATACAAAATTAGTAATGTTGAGGTACACATGAAAAATGCATAATTAATATAGTAAATAGTAATATAAATCTCTAATACATCTCATTTAGAGCTGTTCTATTCGCTTAAAAATGCTTAATATATATACAACTTTTGCATTTAATTTGTGTGAATTGGAAAAATCATTCAACTAGATAATAAAACAGATTTAATATTTAATGTATTAAGAGATTTATATTACTATTTACTATATTAATTATGCATTATTCATGTGTACCTCAATATTACTAATTTTGTATTTTTATATATATTTTAATTTGTTTATTTTATAGCATTTGTAGCATTATAAACTTATTTTATGGACATAATTGATGAAATCCTAATTTAGCAATCAATTAATGTTTTTTGGCACATTTTCAAGTATTTAAGGGGAAGGGTTAAATGGTGTTAATATTCTAAGGAAGTCCACCATACTTGTGGATGAAAGCGCTTAATGTGTTGGATATTCTGTGAATAAAGTGCTGGAATCGCAGAGCAGCCTCCGTTCTTCCTTATCAGCGTGTTGAGACATTCTGGTGTTGTTGCTATTGTGCACACGCTTTTTCGTTCAGTTGTTCAAAAGGAGATTAAAAGAAAACTGTATAAAAGATCAGCCTGACAAACAATGTGTGCATGCAATACAAAAGTTGTAAATGCACATTCAAAGAACTGTCATGTATAGTAGGTGGGAACAATACCTCTTATCACGACGGCAACTCTAGCCATATTACCTTGGAATGTAAATGGCCTTACTGGTACAGACAAAAAGAAAGGAGTATTGAACTATATTAAGGAAAACACAGTGCTAACAGCAATTCTGCAGGAGAAACGAGCTAGTGAATTTGACAAAGGATTTCAGGAAAGATATTCAGCATAACATCAGGGACAAAGGAAAACAGGAGTAATAATACTAGATGCTAAAGGAACTCAATAGTGAAAGAAGAGGGGTAAAGACAATAATGGCAGATTTGTGGTAGTAAGGGGGGTACTAGCAAGGGAGGAGGGTTACACTGCCATGCATTTATATTCCAAATATTGCTACTATGGAAATTAAGAAAAAAATTGTGAGAAATAATCTGGTTTCAGCAAGGAATAGTACATACAGGTGGGACATGGAACTTAACTTTCAGTAGTGAGTATATATAAGGGAGACCTAGAAGGGAAAATATAACAAAATAGGGTAGAATTCTTCAGAAATGTATAAACATATTTGGTACAGAAGACATGAATTCAGTAGTTAAAACTCAGAATTCAGATATTATTCCCCAAGGTACAATACCTTGGCTAGACTGGATAGAAATTACATTTTACAAAAATATGTGCATTTAACTGAAAGCTTCGACAAACATCCGATACTTATTTCAAAGCATGCACCAATAAAAACCAAGATAAAAATGCAGGGTAATGAAGTAACCACTGGACACTGGCACTTTCCCATCTACCAGTTTCCCATCTGTCTGTTGTTTTGTGGATGTGGAGCTACTCAATTAAGATTCATATACTTAACACAGCAGAAGGCTATAATTCAAAGTGAAAAGGGATGATGAAGAAGCAAGGGAAGTTCAAAAAATAAGGGACAGTGGGATTTTGTACAGAAATCCTTGGGAACAACTTATAAAAAATGTTATATTCATAAAGTAGCAGAAAGTTTACCAAGAACTAAGCCAACATGAGAAAGATGATTTTGCCAACAGGGATAATTGCTACAAGCAGGGATGTAGAAAACAGGCATAAGGGGTAGAATTCACATCAAAGTAATCAAGGTGTTTGGAGCAAATAGAGAGGGAAAGGTAACAAAGTGGGATGAGCTAAGCTGACATTTCCATACCAGAGACAGAAACAAGTGCACAGACAAAAAGAACGAGATGGGATGAATCCCAAGTGAAAGACTTGTTCTGGTAGAGTTTTTAGTTAAATCTAGAACAGAGGCTGCTGTTAAAAAATGGAAAATTAGTAGGGCATATAACATATTGCACAACAACTATAAGAATCAATCAGGAAAGGTTAGAAAATATTAGTAAGATAAACTGGAAAGGCATCACAGCTCCCAAGTATGCAACAAAGTTACAAAGGTTTAAGATTTTTGCAGACTGAATTCTTCCTTGGGTAGACAGCAAATGCTGGAGCTGTGATGTGAGACACAGAGAGGTAACTGGGAACATGGCTTTATTGAAACTAAAGAAATTATTCTTTCCAGCTAAGATATAGGATACGAGTTGCCTAGACAGAGTAAGACCTTACTAAGTTTAATGCTAGTTGGTACTACAACACGCAGTTACTAGAAAATGGAAATCAAAAATCTAAACCAACTAAAATAAAAAGAAGTTATGTACCTATCATAACGTTCTATGTTAGTTGTCCTTCATCTCGCCTTGCTTCTTGCTGGATGGGTTCGGAGCCGATCCTCGGCTCCAACGCGGCCACTTACTACAGCTCGAGAGCTCTTTACTGGCTCGAGGCTACCCCTTATCCCAGAATGCCCAGCGCCAGCTACCAAGATCTCGTTTGAGATAGCTCACACTAGACATAATGACAGAAGATAATCCATTAATAAACCTGGATATACAGTTAATTGTCATGGTTTGGTTGAGAAGCAACTAATAAAACAAATTAGCCAGTGAAACCACTTAGAAACTCCTCTCAATCCTCGAGGAAGGGGGAAGGAGGGAGGGACGCAAGAAGGAAGGCGAGATGAAGGACAACTAACATGGAATGTTATGGTAGGTACATAACTTCTTTATATTAAGTTGTCCAATCTTGCCTTCGTTCTTGCTGGATGGGACAACGTCTCTAGCACCTCAATCCTGGGTGGTTCATTGGAACAGACTCTTCAGAACCATGGAACCCAAAGGAAGCTCTGCCCCGGGAGACCACATCTACTTTGTAATGAGAAATGAATGTATGAGGATCTGCGCCCAAGTAGCTGCTGCACAAACTGAATCTATGGGCAATCTAGATTGAAATTCTACCGAAATAGCTACTGACCTGGTTGAATGACCTTTGTTTTTTGTTGAAAGATCTTTTTGTCGCAAGTTGTAGGTATGGACTATGATGTCTGATAACCATTTTGACAATGTTACTTTAGAAACTGGAAGGCCTTGTTTGTTGTTAGCAAAAGAAAGGCACAACTGATCTGATTTTCTCATTTCTTTAGTTCTATGGAGATAAAAATGCAGTTGTCTATGCACATCCAATTGGTGTAAATCTGCATTTCTGCCTTGTTGGAATGATTAAGAAAAAAACAGGGAGTTCAATGGATTGATTCAAATTGTGGTCTGAACAAACTTTAGGTAGAAAAGAAGGGTTGGTTCCCAGAGAAACTCTGTCTTTGTGAAAAAACAGGTATGGAGGGCAAACACATAGTGCATGAAGTTCTGAAACACGTCTGGCAGAAGTAATAGCAACTAAGAAAAGAGTTTTCCAAGAGAGAAACTTCAAGGAACATGATGCTGCTGGTTCAAAGGGTGGCAGTATCAAGGAGGCAAGAACCAAATTGAGATCTCAAGGTGGAAGTGGCTCTTTCACTGGTGGTCTAAGTAGAGATGTACCTCTCATGAAGGCCTTATAGAGTTTGCGAGACATTATGCTGGAGTTATAAACTCCAATATGAAAATTTGAAATGGAAGCCAGTTGTACTCTGATGGTAGCAGCCGCTGCACCAGAATGAAACAGTTCTGCTAGGAAATCCAAAATCTCATGTACAGGAGCTGTAAAAGGATCTAAATTCCTGGATTCTGCCCAGTAAGACAATCTTTTCCATTTGCTAGCATAGACTTTCCTTGTATTTGTCTTATGGGAGGAAACAATATCATGCACTGCTGGGGAAATATTGGGGAGAGATTGGGTGGATTGGTGTAGCCCACCTGATTCATGAATCAAGAAGTCCGATACTGGGTCCAGAATCCAAGGCTGGGCTAGAAGGTGGGTGTGAAGGAACAGAAACCAAATCTGTCGAGGCCAATAGGGGGCAATGAGGATCATTTTGAAACAACAATTTTGCTTTCTGAATGACTTTTGGAATTATGGGGATGGGGGAAATGCATAAAGGAGTCCTTGAAGCCAACCGTGGACGACAGCGTCCCTGGGTGTCTGACCTGGAGGGGGAACAAGGGAGAAGTAGCTGCTGCATTTGTTGTTGAGGGGAGATGCAGAGAGAACACAGCAAGGCTGGCCCCATTTGCGGAAAATAAGATCCACAATTTCCTGTTTCAGAGACCGCTCGTGAGGCATGAGGATAGCCCTGCTGAGCCTGTTCGCTATTATGTGGATGTCTCAGGGATATGCGTTGCTATCAGAAAACGCTGGGAGGAAATCGCCCATTGCCACAGTCTGAGGGCCTCTCAACACAAAGGGTAAGACCTCATTCTGCCCTGTTTGTTGATGTACCAAACCACTGAGATATTGTCCGTCTGTAATGCAATAGTCCCAGCAGGGAGAGAGTCTTGAAGAGCTTGCAATGCTAGGAGCACCGCTCTCATCTCCAAGATGCTGATGTGCAAGTGGTACTTGTGAGGTTGCCAAGTGCCTTGGACTGTCTTCCCTAGATAATGCCCTCCACCCACCCTATCAGGGAAGCGTTCGTGGTCACTGTGGCGACCGGATGGGGTTCCATGAAAGGTCGGCCCTGAGAAACTATTGTGGAGACCATCCACCAGGAAAGGTGTCTTTTGCAAGATTCCGTAATTAGCATCATGTGAGACATGGGTAATTCCTGGAAGGACCACTGTGTGAAAAGAAGCCACCGAAGGATTCTCATGTGAAAGCCTGCTAAGGGGACTAGAAGAATGGCTGCTGCCATGGACCCTAGAACTTGAAGAACATATCTGACTTGAATTCTTTTGCTCCTCAGGAGAAGTGACACTTGTTTTCGAATAACGAAAACTCTTTCCTGAGGCAATTTTACAATCATTTTTCTTGTGTTTAGCTCTGCTCCTATGTATGTAATAGATTGACAGGGCAACAAGGCAGATTTTTTGAAGTTTACTGTGATGCCTAGTTGAGCACAGAATGTGATGGTGTAATCTCGTGCTTCTATAAGTTGTTGCCTGGTGGTAGCAGTGAGGAGCCAGTCGTCCAAATAAGGAAACACCTGGAATCCTTGACATCTCAGATGAGCCGTGACTACTGCCATGCATTTGAACACCCTGGGGGCTGTGGTGAGACCAAAGGGCAGAGCTCTGAACTGGTAATGACTGGCCCCTAGCCGGAAGCGTAGAAATCTCCTGGACTGTCAGTCCATTTTTATATGACAGTACACGTCCTGAAGATCTATGGAGCACATCCAATTGTCCTGACCCAGAAAGGGGAGAATGGACTGCAGTGTTACCATCTGGAACTTTTCTTTTTGTACAGATTTGTTTAACCTGCTGAGATCCAGAATTGGTCTCCAGTCCCCTGTCTTTTTGGGCACTAAAAAGAATCTTGAGTAAGTTCCGGATCCTAGTTGGTCTGCGGGGACTTCCTGCATGGTTTTTTTTTCTAGCAGTCTTGAAACTTCTGACACTGCCTGATCCCTCAGATTGGGTGGAACATCTGGGATGGATTTATTTGAAACAAAAGGGGGTTGATGAAAGGGAATCTTGTAACCTCTGGATATAATGGCTAGTACCCATTTGTCGTCTGTAATATTTTGCCAGGCGGTTGGGTACAATGAAAGCCTTCCTGACTGCCTCCAGATTTGAGCAGTCGGGCGTCCCTTCAGGGATGCTGATAGGGTTTGCAAGAGAACCTATCTCTGTCACGGCATCTGCCATTGCTATTATTTTCCCCTCTGCCCCTGGGGGAGAATTCACCACGTGCATCAGGCAAGGGTCCCTGAGATTTTTGAAACCACATCTTTTCACCCTTCTGACCTTTTGGGTACGGTCTGGTAGGAGTGGAAAAACAGACTCCGACATCAGAGAGCATCTTGCCTTCCTGCTGGCACCTGGTAAGCATGTCTTTCACCTGAGGCCCAAAGAGACAGGAGCATCAAAGGGGGTACTGGTGAAGGATGCTCTGAAAGGTTCCGCAAACTGACACAGCCGCAGCCAAGAATGTCTCCTAACAGCTACTCCTGTTCCTGCAGCTCTACTCACTCCATCGGTTGCGTATGAAATAAGCCTCATGGAGAGGTTGACTATTGAATTAAGAGTCGCAAGCTGGGTAGCTACCTTGGCTGAAGCTCCCTCAGCTGTGGGATCTTGTAGGCATCTCCAAGCTCTTTTAGGAGCTCCCTCTGAAGCCTAGTAAAATAGGAAAGATAATTCAGGGACCTAAGGGAGAAGGTTGCTGATAAAAACATTTGCTTCCCATATCTGTCCATCGTACGAGAGTCTTTATTCGGTGGATAGCCAGATGAGGAAGTTTCAGCTAACTCTCTCTTTGTGGCTGCTGCTGCTACCACCATGGCATCTACTGGGACACCTTTAGTTAAGAATTGTTTGCCTTGGGAAGCTGTGATGAATTTATTGGGTTTCCTCGGGACAGATTCCATGGAATCTGGAATTGACCACGCCTTTCGAGACACTACAGACATGAGTGGATCAAAAGGCGGAGACACCCAGGAGGTGGAAGGTCAGGAACCAAATGCGTCCAGGTATACAGACTTGTCCTCTGAGGGGGCTAAGGAAGTCCAGCTACGCCTCTACCTGAGAATCTCAAGGATGTCCGAAAAGGAAACATCTTCAGAGGGGGACCTTGGGGGTCCCTCAGATTCATCCAGGTCTGTATCGGAGGTGACAGACTCAGGGGAGTCTAGGTGCTTCCTCTTTCACTTTTTCTTCTGGGAAGCCTGCTCAAAATGCTCTGGGGAGGCTTCGGAAGAAGAGGGCTCACCCAATGGGGTGTCCTGGGGCATAGGTTCGCTACGCTTTGGGGCTGGAGGAGCAGAGTTTGTCACAGACACCAAGGGGGACGGAGCCGATGGAACTGATAGTGGAGCCGTCTGTGGGGACAGCACTCTCCGCGTGACCTCAAAAGTGTCACGATTTCAACACAAGGAGAGCTCCAGCTCCAAAGAGACAAACACCACCCTGCGCCGAGGGCGATGGCTCCGAGGCAGACGTGGGAGCCGAGCTCAACCTAGCCGACGCTCCGAGAGGGAGAGCGGGGTCGGACAAGGGTCCGATGGCACTTCCCCCCTTGGAGCTGACGAGAGAGCTTCAGCACCCAGATACCTCGATGGGAGGAAAAATCAAGGAAATCGGAGACAATGCCGGAGCCAATGAGGATGTCATCAGAGCCAAAGGAACCAATATTGGAGCGTCCATGGACTCTGGCTCAGAACTAAGTATAGTCAGAGAAGGAATCAAAATCGAAGCGGATGGAGCCGAAGCCTGTTGAGGTGGGCTTGAAAGCATTTTAGCAAGGGCCTGTGACTTAAGCAACCTACTGACCACTCTCTCTCCACATCTTGATCCGATAACCTCGAGGATTGAGAGGAGTGGGAAGATAAGCGATGACTGGACTTGCTTTGAAGTAATGGTGATCGTGGCACCGAGCAAATCGGCTCCAAAGAAGGAGACCTAGCTCTTTTGTGGCTCCGAGACTGCTCTGAAGTAACAGTTAGAACAGACAGAGGGGTAGTCCTGTCGGTGTCAGCAGGCACCAACACACTTGGTTTGTCAAGCTCACAGATCAGTTCTGAGCATGGAGCCGACGGCTTGAATGGTTTTTCAAAGGTTTCACTGGCTGAGATGCTTTAGCCGGAGAATCCTGTTTTAATAATCCATGGAGGATAAGCTTGTTTTTCTGCTCCTACAGGACCCTCGGACTAAAGGCATGACAAATAGCACTAGAGTCCTACACGTGCAGAGCCCCCAAGCAATAAACACAACTAATGTGCCCATCTGTCAGAGACATCTTCTGACAGCATGAGTTACACTTTTTAAAACCAGAGGTTTTAACTTCCTTAGACATTTCAGTAAAAGTCAAACTACAATAGAAAAACTAAAAATTAATAAAGACCTTAAAGGAGAGCCTCGAAATTAAATGGCTGTCCTTAAGGGGGGGAGGAGAACTCTCTAAGTTAAACAAGTTCAGGGAATAACAGAAGGCCTTGCAACTAAAGAGCAATGGCCAACACAGCACAAAAGTAAAGCAGAAGGATGAAATAAGGGGGTTTACTGTAAAAAAAACTTAGAAGCTACTACCAAAGAAGAACTATACCAAATTTTAAGCACAATATTTGAGTTTAAGAGAGACAAAAAAATTATACTAAGCCTGAGCCAGTATTGATCACAATCTTGCAGCTAAAGCGGCAAACGAGATCTGGGTAGCTGGCGCTGGGCATTCTGGGATAAGGGGTAGCATCGAGCCAGTAAAGAGCTCTTGAGTTATAGTAAGTGGCCGAGTCGGAGAGCGGAATTCGGTTCCTAACCCATCCAGCAAGAACAAAGGCAAGATTGAACAACTTAACATTGAGTATTGCGAAGGAGGTAAAAAAACAAAAATGGAGACAAGATCTTTAAAAAAAAAAAAGGGGGGGGGGACAATTTATATAGAAATAAATGGAATTTACAGGAACAATACATGCAGAATAATGTTCAAGAGAAGTGAAATGTAAAGGAGGCAGGAACTGAACTTGCATGTAAAGCTGGAGCAAAACAAAACTGTTAAGAAGAAAACACATGTACACTACCCGAAAATAAACAAAATAGTACGGTTTATTTTCATTTCTATGACTGTGTATGCATCCATATCACTTTTAAAAAGCTTGTTTAGTAAAGATTTAAAACTTTTATTTTGTACTGCAAATGTTACAAAAGTGGCGAATTGTTATAGAAGAAAAATCTGATTAAAAGTCACTTATTATCAATGAATTTGCCTGACAACTGTTGTGAAGAGCAGTGAATACCTGCATCCATAGCTGAAGGTGGCAAACAAGATCTGTGAGCCTGAAGATGAAGGTGCATTGTAAGAGAAGGAAGGAGTTTGAGTGCTGGAGTGAGTGAAAGTAGCTAAAGGAGTTGTCAGTCTGGCTCTATCACAAGGGCAGATAACCCAACAGTTGAAGTGGATGGAGAGGATAAATATAAGATCTTAAAGTTTTCTTGGCCTACTGTGAAAAGCATCTTTGCTAAAGTCAAAGAAAATGGACAGACCTTGACTTAAAGACACCAGCTTTAGTGTTCTGAAAAGCCTTATAATGTTTGACCCTACTCTTAAGGGTGATCCTCCTGAAATAAGCCCTCTTTGTACACTGGAACAGGATGATCATTCCCAAGGTAGAAGCACTGAGAGAATTTGACAACCAACAAGTATACCTGTAGTGCAAAGACTGCACCAGTCTTAAAGAGACCCTAATAATCTATTCAAAGGAGGTTACAGTAATCCAAAAATTAGCACAAAGCAAAAAAAATTGCAACACAACAGTTCAAACATGGGAAAAATGAAAATGGTACATTTATAATTCTGGAAGTAACCTGAGCTGCATTGATTGACTACACACACTAATAAAAAGAACAGATTATATGGGCTACTCTCTTCTCTTTAACTGGTACCCTACTAATGACCTTTCTGTCATGGAGAGGGGACCAGCCTTCCCTTGGAATGCCCAAAGCTCTGAAGTCAGGATGAATTGGTTGGCATCTGCCTGCAGCTAATTCCAATCCATCAGTAATATTCTGCAGAAGTAGCTCCTATGACAGACACCTGAAAAATAGTAAAGAAAAGTGAAGGAAACTCTGAACCATACGTTTTCAGAGAGGAACTGTGGAGGTGTCTACCCTCCATGTTTTATAAGGTGCTCATCTAGATCAATGCTTTCCTCCAAAGAAAGAAAGAAAGGCATACCTTAAAGAAATGTGGTGTGAAGTTTTCAAATGAATGTTCCATCTGCAAGTTGGACAGCCCTACACAATCAGTGAATACAGACAGCTGCAAAGATAATTTTCTGAATATGTCTGCAAAATGGTTGTGGGGAAATTAACTTTGTTTAGAGCTTGAAAAAAATGACTGCTTATTTTACCAAGTCTTCTCAGCATCAATCCTAAAGATTGACAGTGTGGAAATGTCCACATGTGCCTTCTGAACAAAGAAAGGATTTTCCACTTATTGCCTTGCTGGTGGTCTAGAAGAAAAAAAACTACAGTGGTACCAATAAATAGGTACGGAAGTAAAAGAAACAATCTGACAGCTAGCAGCAAAGCCAGTATTTTATAGCTATGAAAAAAGGCAAAAGACTACATTCATAAAGGTTACCACAAAGTGTACACTTAGTGTAACCTTTTTGAGTGACTATAGCAATGGTAGAAATGCTGCGGTATTCAGAAAGTGTAAACTTTCTGGCAACCTTTATGAGTCCAGCCTAATGACTCCCCTACAACACGGGATGACTCAGTCTTTGACAGTGCTGGGGATCAGTGAAATTATAGAATGGGACATCAAAAGGTTTCAGGAAGGCAAATTCTGTGAGATGTAATGAAAATTTCTTGATTTCCATGAAAGTACAGTTTTGTACCTACCATAAATGTAGATGTCCGAGTGCTAATACAGCTGCAGTCATAACAGAAGGGTTCTCCTGCCGTCAGGCGGGTCCCTCGGTCGGCCGAATTCCAAAGTCTAGGTCCGGCGTCGGTTGTCGTCGCTTCTTCCCCAAAGTCAGAGCGACAGGGGTATAAAGGAACCAGCAGACGCCATTTTCTTCAGTTTTTCTTGCCCCAGATGTCAGGTGCGCCCAAAAGGAAGGCAATACATAAATTTGTGTAATAATGCAGTGCAATGTAATCAAAATACAGTAGTTGCAAGCAAATACATCATAAATGAATACCCCAATCAGGTTGTATGAGGATGTGTTAGCCTATAGGTCTGTCCCAAGAGGGGAAGGAGGGAGGGAAACCTGGACTGCAGCTGTATTAGCACTCGAACATCCACATTTATGGTAGGTACAAAACTGTACTATGTTCATCGTGCATACAGCTGCAGTCATAACAGATGGGTAGAATCCCAAAGCTAAGAAAGGGGTGGTAGGCACTAGGTGGAACTAGGAGGAGCCAAAATGCCCTGCAAGACTGCAGTGGCAAAGCCTGCTCTAGATTTGGAGTATAATGGTAGGTTGTAGTGCTTGGAGAAGGTATGCACAGAACTCCAAGTGGCTGCTTCCAAAATATCCATGGTAGGAACTCCTCTGAGGAAGGCTGCAGAGGTGGCTGTGGCCCTGGTGGAATGAGTTCTAATGCCTGTAGGTACAGTTTTGCCATGAAAGGAATAGCAAAAGCATATGCAGTGGTCTATCCATTTTGAGATTGTCTGTTTGGAAATTGGCTTTCCTTGAGCTCCTACCGCATAGGCCACAAAGAGCTGTTCTGATTTTCTGAAAGGCTTTGTTCTGTCCAAATAATAACGCAGTTGTCTGTGGATGTCCAAGGAATGTAGTAATCTCTCCCCTTTGTTTTGAGGATTAGGATAAAAAGTAGGTAAATGTATGGCCTGATTTAAAGCTACCCTGGATACTACTTTAGGCATAAAGGATGGGTTGGTTCGTAAGGAAACTCTGTCCTGATAGAAGATGATAAAAGGCTGGACAGCCATGAGAGCCTGTAGTTCTGAAACTCTACGAGCTGAGGTGATAGCCAGAAGGAAAGCTGTTTTCCAGGACAAATATTGCAAATCTGATGAGGCAGCTGGCTCAAAGGGAGGCAAGGTCAGTTTTTCCAGAATGAAATTAAGATCCCAAGCAGGTATTGGTTGTTTCCTTGGAGGTCTTAAATTCTTAGCCCCTCTGAGGGACTGTCTTAAGAGAGGGTGAGAGAATAAAGGTGGATCAGTGTTGTATTCTGCAGAAATGGCTGAGGCATGGATTTTGATGGAGGAGAAGGAAAGTCCACTGGCTAGCAGTTCGGCCAAATATTGTAGTATTTGAGGTAAATTCAGTTTTCCAGGACCTGGCCCTTTTTCTCATTCCAGACACAAAAACGTTTCCATTTTGTGGAGTAAGCTTTTCTAGTTGATGGCCTTCTGGCCTCCGAAATGACATCCTGCACCTCCTTGGAGAGTAGGGCCTGTTGTGATGCTAAGGAATCTTCCAGGTGGCTAGATTGAGCGTTTTTAGCTGGCTATGAAGAGTTTTGAAGCTGTGCTGAATCAGAAGAGGAGGCATTAGAGGCAGGGTCCATGGTGGTGAATGCATCAGGCTCCTCAGGAGTGGGTACCAGTGTTGTCTTGGCCAGTCCGGAGCAATGAGAATCATCTTTGGCCTGTCTGCTCTGGTTTTCAATAGAACTTTGGGCAGCAGAGGAAGAGGTTGGAAGGCATAAACTGTCATTGATGTCCAACTGAAAGAGAGAGCGTCCACTCTCCAGGCCTTTGGATGAAAGATCCTTGAGCAGAATTTTATCAAATGATGATTTTTGGGTGAGGCAGAGAGATCTATGTCTGGCCTTCCCCATTCTTGGATTATTTCTGCAAAAACGTTTGGATGCAATTTCCATTCGTGTGGATCTGTCATATTCCTGCTTAGGTTGTCTGCCAGCGTGTTTTCCTTGCCTGGCAAGTACTGTGCTTGTAGTTCCATTTGTAAGTCCATGGCCATGTTCCAAAGTGACATGGCGAGTCTGCATAGGGGGTAAGAATGTGTTCCTCCCTGTTTGTTTATGTACCACATAACTGTGGTGTTGTCCGTTCTTATCAATAGTTGACCTGGTTGTAGAAGGTCCTTGAAAGCTATAATAGCATTTATTACTGCTATCATTTCTTTTTGACTGATATGAAGGTGCTTTTCTTTTTGGGACCATTTGCCCTGAATGCACCAATCTGTCATGTGCGCCCCCCAGGCGTAGTCCGAGGCGTCTGTTGTGATGACTTGATTTGCTTGAGGCCTGCTGAATGGAAGACCTGTGTTTGTTTGACATGCTTGAGCCCACCACAGAAATTCCTTTTGCAACCATGGAATTAGTGGTATTATTGTTTCCAAATTGTGGCTGTGTTGAGACCATATGTTTTTCAGGTACCATTGTAGTTTCCTCATATGCAACTTTGCACATAGGATTAGTAAGATGCAAGATGCCATGAATCCCAGAGCCTGCAGGATTTTCCTTGCAGTCAGCCTGGTGCAATTTGCTAGTGTTGTGAAGTATTGAGTTAGTTGCCCCTGCTTCTCTGGCGTGAGGTAGGCCATCTGGGTGTTTGTGTTCAAATTGGCACCCAGAAAAATTATCTTCCGAGAGGGTATTAGCCTTGATTTCATTTTGTTGACTGTGTATCCCAGAGAGTTCAACAACATTATTACATAAGCCAGATGTTTCAGAAGAATGTGCTTGCTGTCCGCTTGGATCAGGCAGTCGTCCAAATAGGGGTATATTTGTATCCCTTGAAGTCTGCAGTAGGCAATTACTGATGCCAGGCATTTCGTGAATACTCTGGGCGCAGTAGATAAGTCAAAGGGCAATGCAGAGAATTGATAATGAGTTGAACCTGCAAGAAATCTGAGGTATCTTCTGCAATTTTGTCTGATTGGGACATGCAGGTATGCCTCCTTGAGGTCCAAAGTTACAAGCCAAGACCCCTTGCCCAGCATGGGAAGAAGTTGCTGTAGAGTGAGCATCTTGAATTTTGGTACGAGTAGAAATGTGTTTAGGATGGATAGGTCCAAAATAGGTCTCCAGTCTTTTCCCTTCCTTGGTACCAGAAATAGCCTGGAATAAAAGCCTTGACCTTGTTCGTGCATAGGTACCTCTTGAATAGCTTTCATGTTTATGAGATCTGTAATTTGCCTTTGTGCCTCTGCCCTTTGATTGTGTGGCAGGTTTGGCATGCCCCTCATTTTTGGAAGGGTGTGAAAATGGAATTTGTAGCCTCTGTTTATAATGTCCAGGATCCATTTGTCCTTTGTGACAATATGCCAATTCTTTGAAAATAATGCCAGCTTTCCACCTAAGGGTGCTGCCATTTGAGACTTGGTTGGCATGCAAAGGGGAAAGTCATTTGGTTTGCTTTCTGAAAGATTGCGAGTTATCCTCACCACCTCTTTGTGAAAGTGCTTGCCATTGTCTGCCTCTAAACGATCCTTGGGATTGTCCTCCGCCCCTCGGGCGCCTGTATCTGCCTCTTTGGGGTCTGTCCGTGGCAGGAAAGGACCAGTTTTTGGAAGGCCAATTTCTACTAAAACGTGGGGGTTGTACCTGTAGAAAATCTTTCACAGTTTGCATTGATTTAGCCTTTTCCTCCATTTTCCTTAATACCTCCTCAGCATTAGCACCAAATAGTACATCCTTTTGAAGAGGAGCGTCTAGTAATTTAGCTTTGACATGATCAGGCAAGGCTTGTTCCTTGAGCCAGGCATGCCTACGTATGACTGATCCTGTAACAGCAGCTCTGCATGAGGCCTCTAGAGCATCAAAACCACACTGTAAGGTATGCTTGCCCACTTGTTCTGCACGATGCATCAAATCCTGCAACTCCTTTAAGTCTGGTTGTTCAGGTTGTGACATTTTACTTTTCAATTGTGATAACAAAAAACTGTTGGTATTTTAGCATATGGAACTGACAGTTTAAGGCCCTCATGGCTAAGGTAGCCGAGGTATATACCTTTTTTCTCCCATCTTTCTAAGGATCTGGAATCTCTCTCGGAAGGTAATGGATTTTTAGCAATGGAAGCCTTAACTCCCTTGGGGCCCTGTGAAATGGTTTCTGGGTCAGCAGCATGGCTTTTGTATAGAAATTGGTTAGAGTCAGGAACCCTGTAGTACCTTGTCAGGCTTAACTGGAGCTGGAGGTAGAGTGTCCGGGTTAAGGCAGGCCTCCGAGTAAACATCATCTAGGATGTCCAAGACAGGAGGTATAGCCAGAGGCCTGTGCTGAGGTAGCAAGAGAAATTCCCTAAGCCTTTTCTTTGAATCTGAATAATCTTGGCCTTCCCAGTGGAAGTGTTCCCTTAAGGTATGCAAAGTTTCCCCAAATGAGTAATCCTCAGGGGGGGATACAGAAGGGATGGACTCCTCCGCATCAGAGTCTTCAAAAGGGGAGTAAGAATGTTCCTGTTCCTGATCATCAGAGTGCTCAGAAATAATGGAGCCCTGATCAGAGGAGGGGGGAATCTTCCTCCACTCTGGGCCTTTTGTCCGATGGGGGCTGAGAGCCTCTGATAAGAGTAATTAAGTCCTCAGCCATTTTAAGCATCTGTTTCTTAGGCATGGGGCCTGGAGATGGGCCCTGAGTAGCTGGTCTCAGAGTGCATGGTGGCTTTAGACTTAGTGAAAGCCTTGATGGAGAAGAGGAGGAAGGTCTGAAGACACCTTGAGTGGAGGTGGACCTGTCCACATTCGGGGTGTCAACACCAAGAGTGGCTTCGGTATCTGTAGTCGGGGTGTGGGCCGAGGAGCCTGCGGCCTCGGGCACAGGAGACACCGTCAAAGAAGTGTCGTCGGTAGTCAAGGGCTGCGTAGGTGCCTCGCTGAGAACCGGACCACGTGTAGTCGGCTTTGGCGTGGTGTCAGTAGAGGCCGCGGACCTCGTGTCGGTCCTTGTCCTTGCGTTTTTTAGACAAAACTGGAGTCGGAGTATCTGACGACATAGTATAGTTAAATGCTTTCCCAAAATAATGCTGGGCGAACTCCGCCTGACGCTTAATAGTGCGTCTGTTGAATGTAGCACAAAAATGACAGACCGAGACATCGTGGTCTGGGCCTAAACAAGGTATACAGAGGGAATGGAAATCCTTATGTGGTATTTGCTTCCCACAAGAAATACAATTATTAACTTTGTCTGACATTGGTCTGAGGCAAGAAAAGTTTCCCCAACGGGGTACTTAGCTTTTAAGAAGACTTCGGTTCCAAATTTTCATAATCTCAGGAGCTGGCCGACCGGCACTTGCGAACTGCTTCTGCTTCGGGCACCGCGCAGCAAGAAAGACTGAAGAAAATGGTGTCGGCTGGTTCTTTTATACCCCTGTCGCTCTGACGTCAGGGAAGAAGTGACGACAACCGACGCCGGACCTAGACTTTGGAATTTGGCCGACCGAGGACCCAGCTGACGGCAGGAGAACCCTTCTGTTATGACTGCAGCTGTATGCACGATGAACATCTTCCCTGTTTTTGGCTCATTTTTGCTCGTCACTACTGAACTTTATTCTGTCAGAAACAATGGTGTTTGTCTAAAAGAAACAGAACTACAGTGTCACCAATAAGTAGGCATGAAAGTAAGAGGAATGTACAGTTGTGTACACTTACCATAAATGTAGATGTTTGAGTGTATTCACTGTTGTAGTCATTACATTTGGGTAATCTGCTGGCAGGTTGCCCTCAGTTGGCCTGATTAACAAAGTTTTGGGTCCTGCGTCGGCTGCTGTCCCTTCCTCCATGACGTCAGGTCGTCAGGGTATAAAACATGCAGCCGACGCCATTACATCAGTTTTTCTTGCCCCAGATGTCAGGTGCTCCCCAAAAGGGGAGCAAAATATATATATGATTAAAATCACAAAAATATACCTCCAAACAAAAGCAAATACACCAAAAAGGCTTTTAAGCATAATAAAGGAAAGTAGAGGTATAGTAAGAGAAAATCGGGGGCTGGAGGGAGGGTAACCAGGACTGCAACAGTGAATACACTCGAGCATCTACATTTATGGTAAGTGTACACAACTGTACTATGTTCTTCGTGTTTCACTGTTGCAGTCATTACATTTGGGTAGATTCCCAAAGCTATGGTTGGAAGGATGGATTTATACAGCATTTGGACCAGCTATAAGGCCTTGCAAAGCAGCAGTGGCAAAGCCAGCTCTGGATTTAGAGAAAATTGGTAAGTGGTAATGCTTGGTGAGAGTATGAACTGAACTCCAGGTAGCAGCTTTGAGAATATCCCTGGTAGGAACACCTCTGAGAAAGGATGTTGAAGTAGATGCAGACCTGGTGGAATGAGATCTGATCCCTTGGGGGATATGTTTTCCAAGGTGCTTATAACAGAAATTAATACAGTGGCTTATCCATTTAGAAATGGTTTGCTTTGAAATAGCCTTCCTCTCTGCCCCTGCAGCAAATGCTACCAGCAGTTGTTCAGATTTTCTTCGAGATTTAGTCCTGTCCAAGTAGAATCTAAGTTGTCTGTGTACATCCAATGAATGCAGAATCCGCTCCCCCTTGTTCTGTGGATTGGGAAAGAAAGTTGGCAAATGAATGGACTGATTAAGAGCCACACTGGATACCACCTTGGGCATGAATGATGGATTGTTCCCAAGTAACACCCTGTCCACATGAAATATGATAAAAGGCTCCACTGCCATAAGAGCCTGTAATTCAGATATCCTTCTAGCTGAAGTGATTGCTAAAAGGAAGGCTGTTTTCCAGGAAATAAATTTTAAGTCTGCAGTAGCAGCTGGCTTGAAAGGAGATAGAGTGAGTTTCTCCAATACAAAGTTAAGGTCCCAGGCAGGGGTTGGGGCTCTACTGGGTGGTCCCAAGTTTTTGGCCCCTCTGAGATATTGTTTTAGCAGAGGATGAGAGAAGAGGGGGAGGTTCTGTGTTGTAATGAGCTGAAATGGCTGAGGCATGGATTTTTTTGGAAGAAAAAGACAGGCCCTTGTGAAGCATCTCAGTTAAGTACTGCAAAATCTGAGGTAAATTGGGCACTGCTGTGCTCGTCCCTTGAGAGGGATTCCAGGCACAGAATCTTTTCCATTTGTCAACATAAGATTTTCTAGTACTAGGTCTTCTCGCCTCCAAAATGACATCCATCACAGGTCTGCTGAGGGATGCTAAGGGGGAATTTAAGTGATTAACCAAGCTGCAAGATTCAATGTTTGGAGCTGATGGTGCAGAATTTGGTTCGCTTGCTGAGACAGTAAGGAAGGTGTCTGAGGCAGGTGCTACGGAGAATTGTGTGACACACTGCGCAGGAGTGGGTACCAGGTGTTGGCGAGGCCAGTCTGGAGCAATCAAAATCATTTTTGGTTTGTCCTGTCTGACTTTTAGTAAAACTTTGGAGAGCAGAGGCAGGGGGAAAGGCATAGACTGATAGATTTTACCAGCTGAAGGACAGAGCATCCACTTTCCAGACTTTTTTGTGAGGAGTTCTTGTGCAAAATTTGTCCAACTTATAGTTCTGGGGTGAGGCAAAAAGATCTATGTCTGGGCTCCCCCATTTGCATGTCAACATGTTGAAAATCCATGGTTCCAGTTTCCATTCGTGTGGGTCCATGAGATTTCTGCTTAGTTCGTCTGCCAGAATATTCAGCTTTCCTGGCAGGACTTGAGCTTGTAGTTGTACTTGGTAGCTCAACGCCGTGTTCCATAATGACATGGTTAGTCTGCAGAAGGGGTAGGAATGTGTACCCCCCCCCCCCGTTTGTTTATGTACCACATAACCGTGGTGTTGTCCGTCTTTATCAGTAATTCTCCTGGATGAAGGTAGTCCTTGAAGGCTGTCAGTGCATTCTGTACAGCTAGCATTTCTTTTTCATTGCTATGAAGGTGCATTTGATTTGGGCTCCATTTGCCCTGAATGCACTTTCCTGCCAAATGAGCCCCCCATGCATAGTCTGATGAGTCTGTAGTTACGGTTTGCGTGGCAGGGGGTGGTGTGAAAGGCAGTCCCTTGTTTTGGTGGCAGGCCTCTGCCCACCATAGGAACTCTAGGCACAGGCAAGGTATGATGGGAATCATTGTTTCCAGGCTGTGACAATGTTGACTCCATAAACTTTTTAAGTACCACTGAAGTTTCCTCATACGCAGTCTTGCATATGGAATTAGAAGAATGCAGGAGGCCATGAACCCCAAGGCTTGCAGTATTTGCCTTGCAGATAGCAGGGTTTTTGTGGCCACCTGTTTGAAGTAAGTCACCAAATGAATTTGCTTTTCTGGCATAAGGAAAGCAATCTGGGCAGTTGTACTCAAGCTTGCACCCAAGAATGTAATTTTTTGAGAGGGTACCAGTTGTGATTCCTTTTCGTTTATGGTGTACCCTAGACAAGTTAGCACTCTTTCTACAAACACCAGATGTTTTAGAAGAATGGCCTGGTTTTCTGCCTGAATTAGGCAATCGTCCAGGTATGACATTTGAATTTTTCTTTGCCTGCAAAATGCAATTACTGGATCCAGGCACTTTGTAAATACCCTGGATGCAGTAGACAAGCCAAAGGGCAGTGCAGAGAAAGTACAGTTGTGTACACTTACCATAAATGTAGATGTTAGAGTGTCTTCACTGTTGCAGTCATCACTGTAGGGTTCTTCCTGTCGGCAGGCAGTCCTCGGTCGGCCAGAATCCCAAAGTCTGGGTCCAGCGTCGGCTGTTCAGTCATGCTCCCTGACGTCAGAGCATCAGGAGTACAAAGCTGACAGCCAACGCCATGTTCTCCAGTTTTTCTTGCCCCAGATGTCAGGTGCCTAAAAATGAAGGCCAATAGTAAAAAAATAAGAATAACATACCACAAACCCCATAGCCTGTAGCAAATACACCTCAGAAGAAAGGTGAAGTAAGTAAGCACACTAGTGAAAGTATAGGAGGGGACAGGAGGGAGGGTAACACAGACTGCAACAGTGAAGACACTTGAACATCTACATTTATGGTAAGTGTACACAACTGTACTATGTTCTTCGTGTTTCACTGTTGCAGTCATCACTGTAGGGTTGAATCCCAAAGCTGAGATAAAGGGTGGTGGTTATAGAGAAGAAGGTGCGGGCTAGAAGGCCCTGCAAGACTGCAGAAACAAAGCCTGCCCTAGACTTAGAGTAAAGAGGGAGATTATAGTGCTTAGAGAAAGTATGCACTGAACTCCAAGTTGCAGCTTCCAAAATATCTTTGGTAGGTACTCCCCTGAGAAAGGCAGCTGAAGTAGCAGCAGCTCTGGTGGAGGGAGTCCTAATTTTTCCTGGGATTTGCTTTCCATGATGAGAGTAACAAAATCTGATTCCATGCGCAATCCATTTAGAAATGGTCTGTTTTTAAATGGCTTTGCCTTGGGAGTTTGTTGCATAAGAAACAAACAGTTGCTCTGTTTTCCTGATATCCTTGGGTCTTGTCCAGGTAAAAACGAAGTTGTCTGTGTACATCCAAGGAATGCAAGATCCTTTCCCCCTTATTTTGTGGATTAGTGAAAAAAGTTGGCAGGTGAATAGTTTGATTTAAAGCCAGTTTGGAAACCACTTTAGGCATAAAAGTAGGATTAGTCTTTAAAGACACCCTATCTTGGTGAAAAATAATGTAAGGTTCCACAGCCATGAGTGCTTGTAACTCCGAGACTCTCCTGGCTGAAGTCAAAGCCAGTAGGATAGCGGTCTTCCATGATAAATACTTAATATCAGTTGTGGCAGCAGGCTCAAAAGGAGGCAGAGTGAGTTTTTCCAGAACATAGTTGAGGTCCCAGGCAGGTATGGGTGGTGTCCTAGGAGGCCTTAAATTCTTTGCTCCTCGTAGATATTGTTTCAGAAGTGGATGCGAAAAGAGTGGAGGGTCTGTATTGTAATGTGCAGAGATAGCTGAGGCATGAATTTTTATGGAGGAGAAGGATAAACCCCTATGTAGCATGTCTGTTAGGTAAAGCAAAATCAGAGGGATATTAGGAATGAGAGGATCCGAATCCTGAGCATGCATCCAGGTGCAAAATCTCTTCCATTTGCCTGCATAAGATTTTCTAGTGCTAGGCCGTCTGGCTTCTAAGATAACATCCATGACCTTTTTGGGAAGGGGAGGATTAATCATAGATAGATAGAATTCACCAGGCGGCCAGGCTGAGAGTTTTGACATGAGAGTGCAGAACCTGGCCCTGGTGTTGGGACAATAGACTGGGAATCTGAGGCAAAATCCAAGGTGGTTCCTGAGATAGATTCTTCAGTGTTGAGTACCAGAATTGACGAGGCCAATTTGGGGCCAGTAGAATCATCATCTTGGGCTTGTCCTGCTTGATCTTTAATAACACCCATGGTAGAAGAGGTAGTAGTGGGAAAGGCATACCTCTTGAGGTTTTTCCAACTGAATGATAGTGCATCCACTTTCCATGCTAGCTTGTGAAAAGTCCTTGTGCAAAAAATGTGTAACTGGCAGTTGAGGGGGGATGCAAATAGATCTATGTCCGGGCAGCCCCAGGCTTCTGTAATCGTCTTGAAAATGTGGGTGTCTAGCATCCACTTGTGTGGGTCTTACAGGTTCCTGCTCAGGATGTCTGCCAAAGTATTTTGTTTCCCTGGCAGGAACTGAGCATGTAGATCCACTTTGCAAGCTAGTGCTGTGTTCCAAAGAGTCATGGCTAGTCTGCAAAGGGGGTAGGAATGTGAGTCCCCCTGCTTGTTTATGTACCACATAACTGTAGTGTTGTCTGTTCGTATCAGTAGTTGTCCTGGTTGTAGAAGATCCCTGAAAGCCAAGAGGGCATTCTGAACAGCTAACATCTCTTTTAAATTGATATGTAGGTGCTTCTGATCCTCTGTCCAAAAACCTTGCAGACCCTTTCACTGCAAGAGGGCTCCCCATGCGTAATCCGAGGCGTCCGTGGTTAACACTTGGCTGGCTGGAGGTAGACTGAAGGCTTTGCCTTTGTTGTGAAGACATGCCATGGACCATCAATGGAATTCCTTTTGTAGGCAAGGCAAGACAGCAATCTGTGTGTCTAGACTGTGACAATGCTGGGACCATACACTTTTTAGGTACCATTGTATTTTTCTCATATGTAGTCTTGCATTTAGTATGAGAAGGATGCAGGAGGCCATGTAACCTAAAGCCTGCAGGAATTTCCTTTCAGTTAGCTGAGTTATAGAAGCCAAGGTTTTGAAAGTGGAAGCCAGCTGTAGTTGTTTTTCGGATGTCAGGAGTGCCATCTGGGTTGTTGTGTTTAAAAGAGCACCCAGAAAAGTTATCTGTTGTGTGGGGGTCAAATTTGACTTTTTTATGTTTACAGTGAATCCCAGGTACTTGAGAAGATTTTGAACAAATTGCCGGTGCTGGAGTAAAACATCCTTGCTGTCTGCTTGAATAAGGCAGTCGTCCAGATAAGGGTAAATTTGAATACCCTTGAGTCTGCAATAAGCTACTACTGGTGCCAGGCACTTGGTGAAGACCTTGGGCGCAGTAGACAAGCCAAAGGGCAGCGCAGAGAATTGGTAATGTCTCGAGCCGGCCTTGAACCGGAGGTATTTTCTGCACTCCTGTCTGATAGGGATGTGAAGGTAAACCTCCTTTAAATCCAATGTCACCATCCATGCATTTTTGCTCAACATTGGCAGGAGCTGCTGCAGAGTAAGCATTTTGAACTTTGGTATCTCCAGGAATGTATTTAAGACTGACAGATCCAGGATGGGTCTCCATGAGTTTTGCTTTCAGGGTACTAGAAAGAGCCTTGAGTAAAAGCCCTGCCCCATCTCTGATTGTGGAACCAGTTCTATGGTCCTCATAGCCATGAGGGATCCCACCTGGTTTAATGCCTCGGACCATTGGTGGTTTGGTAGGTCTGGCCATCCGTTTGGTCTTGGCAAGGTATGAAAGTGGAATTTGTAACCTCTTGAAACTACATCCAGAACCCACTTGTCTTGGGTTATGTAAGTCCAATTTTGTTGACAGAGAGTTTTCCTCCTAGAGGGGCATCCAGGAGAGAAGTTCCTGGAGCCATGCAGGGGGAGTCATTGAGCCTGTTTTCTAAATGATTGTGGCCTGTCCTCTCCACCCCTGGAGGTGGAAGCACTTCATTGTCTAGGTCTGTAAGAGGTCTGTGTTTGAGGCCTCCCTCTGGGTCCACCTATATCTATCCCTCTGAGACCTGTCCGAGCTGGGAAAAGACCAATTTTTTGTTGGCCAATTTCTGCTAAATCTAGGGGGCTGAATTTGTAAGAAATCCTTAACCGTTTGCATGGATTTTGCCTTATCCTCCATTTTCTTTATCACCTCTTCAGCCTTAGGCCCAAAAAAGAAGTTATGTCCTTACCATAACGTTCCATGTGGAGTGTTCATCTCGCCTTGGTTATTACACATGGGTTCGGAGCCGATCCTCGGCTCCGTGCCGGCCGACTGCAAGCTCTGCATCGAGAAGAAGCTCTAGGACATCTAATACCCACAATCCCCCTCTGCCTTTACCTCAGATCTAGTTTGCAAGCAAACCAGACATAAAGCACGCACACATGCCAAACTATATACATAGAAGTACATATATACAAACATACCAAGGGTATGATAGTAACACTAATAATGCAACAGCAGAAGGAGAATACTCCAGACCAGGCACCAAATAGAACGTTCTTCCTAAGGGTGGGAGGAGTGGAAGTGTAATAACCAAGGCGAGATGAACACTCCACATGGAACGTTATGGTAAGGACATAACTTCTTTATGTGAGAGTGTTCAATCTCGCCTTTGTTCTTACACATGGGTAGCGTCCCTAGCTCCATGATCCTGAGGAACTCAAGGGAGAACGTTCTTGAGCACAGTGGAACCAAAGGTTGCCCTATCCCTAGAAACCCTGTCCACTTTGTAATGAGAGATAAATGTATGTGGTTTAGCCCAAGTAGCAGCCGCACAAATAGTGTCTAGTGGTAGCGAGCTGCGTGAGCCAAAGATGTAGAAACTGATCTGGTGGAATGTCCTTTGGGTTTTACTGATAATGTTTGATCAGAGGCCTCATAAACATATGTGATACAGTCAGTTAGCCATTTAGAAAGAGTTTGTTTCAGAACTGCAAGACCCTTTCTGCTGTCAGCAAAAGCTACAAATAGTTGATCAGATTTCCTGTGATCTTTTGTTCTATCCAAATAAAATCTGAGTTGTCTATGGACATCCAGTTTGTGCAACATATACTCCAATTTATTAGAGTGGTTCTTAAAGAAGGTGGGTAATTCAATGGACTGATTAATATTACTAGAAGAGCAAACTTTGGGGAGAAAGGATGGATTAGTGCGTAGGGATACTCTGTCAGAATGAAATATTAAATAAGGATGTTTGACAGAAAGGGCCTGAAGCTCAGACACTGCCTAGCAGATGTAATGGCCACTAGAAATAAAGTTTTCCATGACAAAAATTTCAATGTGCAACTTGAGGCTGGTTCAAAGGGTGGCAACATCAATTTAGAGAGCAACAGGTTCAAATTCCACGGTGATGTCGGACTTCTGACTGGTGGTCTGATATGAAAAGAACCTTTTAAAAAGGCTTTACAAAGTCTGTGAGCCATAATAGGCACCACATTCCTCTACATGATAGTTAGAAATGGCAGCTAACTGTACTCTTAAAGTAGCCGGGGAACCTCCTTCATGAAGTAGTTCAGTCAAGAACTCTAAAATCTTGTTTAACGGAGCTATAACAGGGTCCAAATGATGTGACTCCTTAAAAGACAAAAGGTTTCCACTTACTGGTGTAAGTCTTTGTAGTGGAAACTTTATGAGAAGCTACTAAAATATCTTGAACCGCCGATGTAAGGGGAACCGACCTGGCTAGAAAGGAAGCGGAGCAGCCAAGCTGCTAGATGGAGAGATTCTAGAGATGGGTGAGGAACTCCTGACGAGTGAGTCAGTAGATCTGGCTCTGGGTCCAGCATCCAAGGTCCCCGAATGCGGTGATGCAATAGAAAGGGGAACCAAATTTGACGAGGCCAGAACGGAGCAATGAGAATAATAGTCCTCTGAAGGTTGTTGGCTTTCTGTAGAAACTTTGCAATCAGGGGAAATGGAGGAAAAGCATATAGGAGACCCGGGGCCAATCGTGCACCAGCGTCCCTGGTGACTTCCCTGGAGGGGTAATAGGGCAAAGTAGCTCCTGCATTTGGCGTTCATTGGAGACGCAAACAGATCGCAGGTAGGCTGGCCCCATTTGCAAAAATCCTTCGCAACTGACTGTTTGAGGGACCACTCGTGAGGCAACAGTATTGCCCTGCTCAGCCTGTCGGCTATGACGTTGGATGACCCGGGATGTGCGTTGCGATCAGAAAGCGACCGGTGGACTCTGCCCATTGCCAAATTCTCATGGCCTCTCTGCATAGTTGGTAAGACCTGGTTCCCCCTTGCTTGTTTATGTACCAGACTACAGACATGTTGTCTGTCTGAACTGCAATGGTCCCTGGAGGAAGAAGGGGAGCAAAGTGTTGCAACGCCAAAAACACTGCCCTCAACTCCAGAACATTGATGTGCAGATTGTACTCCAGATTGGTCCATTCGCCTTGGACTGTCTGTCCCTGAAAGATGCCCCCCCACCCTATCAGGGAAGCGTCCGTGGTTATCGTCGCTGACGGTGCGGGTAGCACAAATGGTCTTCCGCTGGATAGGTTGCAAGTCTGTAACCACCACATTAGGTGTGATTTGCATGTTTTCGTTATTAATATTTCGTGTGTCAGTGGAAGTTGTTGGAATGACCATTGTGCAAACAGAAGCCATTGTAGCACTCTCATGTGCAGTCTTCCCAATGGTATCGCAATGAGAAGCTGCCATGAGACCCAAGACTTTCAGAACAATTTTTGCCGGGGACTTTCTGGACGACAGCAGAAGAGAAATGTTGATTTGAAGTGCTACTATTCTTTCTGTAGGAAGTTTTAGAACTAAATGGTGCGTATCTAATTCCGCTCCTATGAATAAGATATGCTGTGATGGCTGTAGTAAAGATTTTTCGAAATTTACTGAAATTCCAAGGTGTGTACAAAGTTGTAGGGTGTAATCCCTGGCTTGTATCAGTTGACGCCTGGTGGTGGCAGACAGGAGCCAGTCGTCCAGATACGGAAACACCTGGAATCCTAGGCGCCTCAGATGAGACGCTACCACTGCCATGCATTTGGTGAAGACCCTGGGGGCTGTAGTCAGACCAAAGGGCAGGGCTCGAAACTGATAGTGACTGGCTCCCAGCCGAAGCAAATGATCCCTGGACGCCCTGGCCATTTTGATGTGGTAGTATGCATCCTTCAGATCTATCGAGCACATCCAGTCGTCCTTCTGTAAGAATGGAAGGATCGATTGAAGCGTGACCATTCGAACTTTTCCTTCTTGACAAAGGTGTTGAGATGGCTTAGGTCCAGAATCGGCCTCCAGTCCCCTGTTTTCTTTGGAACTAAAAAGAACCTTGAGTAAGTTCGAATCCTATTTGGTCCGCTGGGACTGGTTGGATGACTCTTTTTCTAGCAGCTTTGAAATTTCTGTAGCTGCTGGGTCTCAGATGGGGTGGTACATCTGGGAGTTTTCTTTGGAATGGGTGTGGATAGAAATGGGATTTTGTAACCTCTGGTAACAACGCTTTTACCTAATTGTCTGAAGAAAGGTTTTGCCAGGCCTGAGGGTATAAAGCTAAGCGACCCCGACTGCCTCCAGAGCAGGACAGTTGGGCCTCCTCTCAGGAGTGCTGAAAAGGTTTGCCAGGAGGTTATCCCTGTCACCTTGGTTTTGGACCCCTCTGCCGCCAGGGCGTCTTCCACCTCTGCCCCCTCTGCCTCTAGAGGGGCATCACCCTGTGTGTTTGGGAAAGATCCTTGGGGTTTTGAAACCACATTTTCCCACCACGTTGCCCTTTGGGGTACGGTCTGGAAGGGTGGAAAACGGACTCCGACAGCAGACAGAGTCTTTCCCTCCTGTTCACACCGGTAAGGGTCTCCTTTACTTTAGGGCCAAAAGTGTGGCTCCATCAAATGGGGCGTTAGTAAAGGAAGACTTGAAGGCTTCCAGAACGAACATAAGCGCATCCAGGATTGCCTATGAAGAGCAATCGCTGAAGCCGCTGCCCTACTCGATCCCTCGGCTGCGTATGATATCAGCCTCATGGACGAGTTTACAATGGATGTAAGGGTGTTGAGATGTGCTGTAACTTTCTCTGAAACAGCAGCATCTGTAGTACCCTGGAGGGTATCTCCCAACTCTTTGACTAGATCCCTCTGTAAGCGTGTAAAATGAGTCAAATAGTTCAGGAACGCATAGAGAAAGCCGCTGAACTGAAAATGCTTCCGTATCTGTCCATGGTCCTAGAATCTTTGTTAGGCGGATGGACAGATGAGGAAGACTCCGACATCTCCTTTTTCGTGGCGCTGCCACCACCATGGCGTCTACTGGAACTCCTTTGGTGAGGTAAGCCTTGTCCTGTGGTGCCGTAATGTACTTATTAGGCTTCCTAGGGACTGGTTCCACTGTCAGGTGTCTCCCACGCCTTCGAGCAATCAACTCCATTAACTCATCGAAGGGCGGAGTGACCCAGGAGGAGGAAGGGCGAGCACCAAATGCCTTCAGCAAAACTGACTCATCCTCAGAAGGGGGGAGGGATTGCCAGTCACCTCTCTGTTTTAGGATCTCCAAGATGTCAGAAAAGGAGACATCTTCTGAAGGTGACTTAGGGGACCCTTCTGACTCATCCAAGTCAGTATCGGATGTCAAAGATTCCTGTGGAGAATCCAAGTGTCTCCTCTTACACAATCGTTTCCTAGGGACTTCTTCGTGGGGAACATCCAAGAAGCCTCCGAGGAAGAGGGGCACCCTCTAGGGGTGGCTGAGACACGGTGCTCGACGCTTGGATGTAGCCGTGGGTGCAGAGGAGGATAACGGTCCTTTGTGGGGAGGAGAAGCTGTTCCTGCTGATGTGGTTGTCTGGGTAGACAACACCTTCCTCATGAGGTCGAAGACCCCCGGGTCCCAAGTCGAGGTATCTCCCGGTTCCGAAGAAATGGGAAGAATCCCCGAAACAGGAACCGAAGGCACCGACCCGAGGACGGAACCGAGTCGATCCGCCGAGGCTCCGAGGAGCGTCGGAACCGAAACATCGGTCCGACTCTTGGTCCCGGAACCAAGGATGGATCTTCGGCCCCGAGACTCCAGTACCGGATCGGATGGAGTCGAGGTGAACGGTGCCGACCGAGAAAAAGACGGTTCTGGCACCGAGGGCTCCACAATCATCAGTTCAGCTTCTTCCGGCTCCGAAGACTGGACAGGTCTCGGAGGAGGAACAGATGGAGATAGTGGCAGGCCTTCAAGTCTCGACATCAACTGAGAGGAGACTGAGATAAGCTTGGATAAGGCCGTATGCTCCATCAATTTCTGCACCACACGGTCCACATCGGTGTCGGAGAGGGGCCTGGAAGAACGAGTCGAAGGGATCGAAGACGGAGCCGACCTCAACAGAGTCGGTGGAGGGAGCTCCGTCACCGGTTCCAAGACTCGAGGCTCGAAACTGCCAACAGTTGAACACTCGCCCAAGTCTGTGGAACCGGTGATCTAACTTACTCAAGAGCTCGGAGCCGATGACTTGGGCTCCGGCGTCTTCGATTCCTTCGAGGATTTGGATGCCTGGTCTGAAGCATCCAGAGCCTCCTGGAAAGAGGGTTTCAATAAACCTCTGTCCATCAGTTTCCTGCGCCTATCTGTCATGACCCTCCCACTAAAAGAGTGACAAATAGAACAGTCCTCTTGTAAGTGGAGAGGGCCAAGGCAGTAGACACAGGAACTGTGGTTGTCCGTGACCGACATCTTTTGGCCACAATGGCAACGCGTTTAAATCCAGATTTCATTTTCTCAGACATTTTTGTAGTAAGAGAAGAAGTCAAGTCCAGTAACAGTCAATCCAGAGAAAAAAAGGGTCAAATCCGGTAAATATGTCAGTCCGTTTGTCAATCCAAGTAGGGGTGGTAGGCCCCGAAAAACTCTATACCAGTTAAAAGAAGTTAAACTAAGTTAACGGTACCGAGAATTTCTCTCTACACACACACCATACACTAAATACAGTAACTAGTGATTTTGAACAAGTTCTCCTGAAAATTTAACAAAAAGAAAGTTAAATCTTATCTGAAAATCCTCGAGCTAGCCTCCAGCGATGCGAATGCAGCAGCGGCAAACTAGATCTGAGGTAAAGGCAGAGGGGGATTGTGGGTATTAGATGTCCTCGAGCTTCTTCTCGATGCAGAGCTTGCAGTCGGCCGGCACGGAGCCGAGGATCGGCTCCGAACCCATGTGTAAGAACAAAGGCGAGATTGAACACTCTCACATTAAAACATTATGCTGAACAGGAGCATCCAGTAACTTTGCTTTCACTTGATCAGGTAAGTTTTGTTCCTTTAACCAAGCATGTCTTCTAATGACTGTGCCAGAGGCAGCTGCCCTGCAAGAAGCCTCCAAGGCATCAAAACCACAGTGTAAACCATGTTTCCCCACTTGTTTAGTAGCATGCATCAAATCATGTAATTCCTTATTATCTGCACATGCAGAAATGGTACCGAACTTTTGTTTCATAACCGACAGTAGAAATTGCTGATATTTTAGCATATGAAATTGGCAATTTAGAGCCCTAATCGATAAAGTAGCAGAAGTATACACTTTTTTGCCCCATCTCTCCAAAGCTCTGGAATCCTTATCTGTCTGAATAGGATTTTTAGCAGAGACAGCCTTAACCCCCTTAGGACCCTGAGAAATGGTTTCTGGATCATCAGTAGGAATTTTGTAAAGGAACTAGTGGGAGTCAGGGACCCTGTAATATCTGTCGGGCTTAGCAGGAGCTGGAAGAAAGGAGTCATGAGTTAAATTAGCCTCAAAAAAAGCATCATCCACAATATCCAAAATAGGAGGAATAGCCAGGGGTCTATGTTGGGGAAGAAGGAAATCCCTGAGCCTTCTCTTAGATTCCGAGTACTCCTGTCCCTCCCAGTGAAAATGTTCCCTCATGTCATGTAAAGTTTCCCGAAAAGAAAAATCCTCAGGGGGAGAAGCTGATGGAATAGATTCCTCAGCATCATAATCCTCATAAGGAGGGAAAGAATATTCCTGTTCAGAGGAAGACACTGAAGAAATAGATGCCTGATCAGAAGAGTCATAATCCAACTCTTGCCTTGGCCTTTTGTCTGGAGGGGGATGTGAACCCCTAATCATGGTTAGCAAGTCCTCCGCCATTTTAAGTAACTGTTTCTGTGATTTGGGTCCCGGATCAGAAGAGGCCTGGGCTGGTGTCTTAGATTTAGAAGGAGTCTTTGTCCTGGGTTTTGCCTTTATCAGAAGCTGTGTAGGCCTGAAAACCCCCTCAGAAACCGGTACCTGCACAGCGGCTCTGGACCCATCTGAGGGAACATTGTCCGAAGGTCCTGCAGCTGGAGTGCTCAAAGGCCTAGTTGGCTCCTCGTGGGAGTCCGTTTTGGCTATCGGTTCTGAAATGGCCGACAACAGGGGCTGCGAAAGCACCTCACTGATGACGGCGAACCTGAAGATGGCTCTGACTGTGTAACGTCGTCTGATTTGGACCTCGGAGGCCTGTCCTTATCCTTGCGTCATTTGTGAACTCCGGTAGTCGGAAGCGTGTCCAATGACATTTTATAATTAAATCGCCTACCAAAGTAGTGAAAAGCAAAATCGTACCTCCGCTTAATCGTACGTTGGTTAAAATCTAGCACAAAACCGACAACTAGCTACGTCGTGGTCAGGGCCTAAACAAGGAATACAGTAAGAATGCAAATCCTTATGAAGTATTTGCTTCCCACAAGAAATGCAATTATTAATTTTTTTCTGACATCAGACTGGAGCAAGAAAAAAGTTTCCCCAACGGGGTACTTAGCTTTGAGAAGAAGTAGTAAGTCTTCAGGCTGAAGCATGAAAAAATATCAGGAGTCAGCCAACCGGCACTTGCGAACTGCTTTCACCGCACGGCAAGAAAGACTGGAGAACATGGCGTCGGCTGGCAGCTTTGTACTCCTGGCGCTCTGACATCAGGGAGCATGACTGAACAGCCGACGCCGGACCCAGACTTTGGGATTCTGGCCGACCGAGGACTGCCTGCCGGCAGGAAGAACCCTACAGTGATGACTGCAACAGTGAAACACGATGAACATTTGATAATGCATGCAGCCTGCTTTGAAGCATAGGTATCTTCTGCAAGATTCCCTGATTGGGATATGCAGGTAAGCCTCTTTTAAATCTAAAGTTGCCAACCAGGCATCCTTGCCTAGCATAGGAAGGAACTGGTGAAGAGTCAGCATCTTGAATTTTGGAATGTCCAGAAAGGTGTTTAGAGTAGACAGGTCCAGAATTGGACACCATGATTTGTCTTTTCTGGGTACCAGGAAAAGTCTGGAATAGAAACCTTGTCCCTTTTCCTCTTCTGGTACTAGTTGAATAGCCCCCATGGTTAGAAGGGAAAGTACTTGTTGCTGATACTCTGCCCACTGATTTGGGGGCAGGTCTGGCCACCCGTTTGGAGTTGGCAGCGTGTGGAAATGAAATCTGTATCCCTGGGACACTATATTTAAAACCCATTTGTCCTGGGTTATAAAGATGCCAGTTTCTTGAATCAAGAGCCAGTTTTCCCCCAAAGGGGTGGCTAAGAGGTAAGTGCTTGGTAACTTTAAAGGGAAGTCATTGAGACTGTTTACCATAGCTGGTGCCTTGTTATTTCCAGATTTGGAAGTGGAAGCACCCCATTGATTAGTTCTGAAAACCCCTTGGGATTGATAACTGGTGCTTTTGGAATGTCTGAGTTTGGCTGGAGTGGCTCTGGAAGGAGCTGGAAAGGACCAGTTCTTAGTAGGCCAGTGCCTACTAGGTGGTTGTACTTGTAAGAAATCTTTCATAGTTTGCATAAATTTAGCTTTATCTTCCATTTTTTGTAGAACTTCTTCAGCCTTATAGCAAACAGGCAGTCCTGCTGCAAAGCAGCATCCAGCAGTTTTGCTTTTACATGATCAGGCAGAGATTGTTCCTTAAGCCAGGCATGCCTTCTAAGCACAAACCCAGTAACAGCAGCCCTGCAAGAGGTCTCTAAAGAATCACAACCACATTGCAAAGTATGTTTGCCAACTTTTTCAGCTGAATGCAATAAATCCTGTAAATCCTTATTCTCCACACAGTCAGAAATCAACATAATTTTCTGTTTAAGTAGTCCCATGACATGCTGTTGATATTTTAGCATATGGAATTGACAGTTTAAAGCCCTGATTGCTAAGGTTGCAGAAGTATAAACCTTTTTACCCCATCTATCCAGCGCCCTGGAGTCTCTATCAGAAGGGGTAGGATTTCTATCAGAAGGGGTAGGATTTTTAGCAGTAGAAGCCTTAATGCCCTTGGGGCCCTGAGAAATGATTTCAGGGTCCGCAAAAGGATTTTTGAAAAGGAATTTGTGTGACTCAGGAACCCTGTAGTACCTGTCCAGTTTGCTAGGAGCTGGAGGCAAGGAATCGGGGGCCATTCTGGATTCCGAAAACACATCATCCACAATGTCTAGTACAGGAGGTATAGCCAAAGGCCTATGCTGAGGAAGAAGGAAATCCCTAAGCCTCTTTTTGGATTCAGAGAAATCCTGACTTTCCCAGTGGAAATGCTCCCTTAAGGTATGTAAAGTTTCCCCAAAAGAGAAATCCTCAGGTGGAGAAGTAGAGGGAATGTAATCCTCTGCATCAGAGTCCTCATAAGTAGGTATGGACAAATCCAGATCATTAGAAGAGTCAGAAGAAACAGAGTCCTCTTGGAGGAGGGGGGGGCTGGCTACCCCTTATTAGAGTAATTAAATCTTCTGCCATTTTGATCATTTGCTTGATAATCTTCGTGTTTCAATGTTGCAGTCATTACATTTGGGTAATCTGCTGGCAGGGGCCTGAACATGTGGCTTGGGCATCGGTTTTTAGACACAGATCGAGATTTAGGCCTTAGTATTGAAGTTGGAGTCGGTTTAATATGCAAGTCTATAGGCCTGAATACACCCTCAGAAGCCGGTGCCTGCACAGCGGCTCCAGACCTATCCAAGGCAGAGACATCCACAGGTTCCATATGTAAAGCATCTCGCGGCATACCGGACTCCAAATGGGTCTCAGTAGAGGCCTGCAAATCAGAAGTAGCAGGTATCAGGGGCTGCGAAAGTGCCTCACTGACTACCGATGAACTGGCTTAGGAGAAGCGTTGTCGGCAGTTTTGGACCTCAACGGCCTGTCTGTCTTTTTCTTTGCGTTTTTTCGGTATTCTGGTAGTCAGATGGCTAACAGACGTCATTTCTGGATAATTAAACAAAGAACCAAAATATTTAGAAGCAAAAATGTACTGACAACGGACAGTGCACTAATTAAATAAAGCACAAAACCAACAGCAGGTATGTCGTGGTCAGGGCCTAGGCAAGGAAAGCAGTACAAATGAAAATCCTTGTGAGGTATTTGCTTCCCACAAGTAATACAATTATTAACTTTTATTGACATCGATAAGGAGCAAGAAAAAGTTTCCCCAATGGGGTACTTAGCTTTTAGTTGAAGACTTCAGTTCTGAAACTCGAAAATTTCAGGAGTCGGCCGACCGGCACTTGCAAACTGCTTCTGCTTTGGGCACCACGCAGAAAGAAAGACTGATATAATGGCGTCGGCTACATGTTTTATACCCCTGACGACCTGACGTCATGGAAGAAGGGACAGCAACCGACGCAGGACCCAAGACTTTGTTAATCAGGCCAACTGAGGGCAACCTGCCAGCAGATTACCCAAATGTAATATCTGCAACAGTGCAACATGAAGATTATCACTGTTAAGAGACACACACTTCTTTTACTTCAGAAAATGCATGCTAATTCACACCCTCTTATTCTGTCAGCTTTCTAAATCAATATTACCAACATTTATAGGGGTTCCCAATTATGAATACTGCAGGTTAGATATCACTCAGAAAAAATGACACTCCCACTAATGGGTGAGACATTGGAAATGCAAGTAGTGGGTGACAAAAATTTTTTTTCTGACTACCCAAAACAGCTCCCTGTTTGACAAACAGTTTCCTCCTCATCACTCAGATAGTAGCTGGTCACAGCATCGTCATCATTAAGTAACCACAGATTTTTCCAGTTTCTGGCCCTAAAACCACAACTGACAGCTGATGTGCTTGTCCGCAGAAATTAGGGCACACTCACCATGAAGGCTATGTAGAAGCAGCCTGACAGATCCAAGTAGATGTCCCAGTCTCATATGCTGCACGTTAGACCACTGATTCTTAAAAGATTTTACATGTTAAATGGGTAGGCAACTACTTCTGCAAACTCTGATGTACTAACTACTGCAAACTTTTCATCTACTAATGCAAACTGTGCACTTGCTAATAACGATGTGCAAGGACAACCTAACATCTGATATTTATTTTTTAGTTGTAATGAAAGCTAAATATACATGGTGACTGTTCAGTTCTGGTAAAGCTTAAACAGCAAATTCCAGTTAAAACTTAACAGCTACTACATGCATATTGCTAATGCTGTCTGAACTGTGCATTCTAAAAGAAACCATACCTTTGAGTACTGCACCAACTATAGATCTGGTGTTTATTGTCAAGGTCATAGTATAAAAAAAACAACTAGGTACCACAATATATGTTTGCCTGACAACCTAGTTTTGAAGTTAGTTTAATGGAAGTGGTTGCTGCTTTAGAAAAGCTAAAAAGTTTAAGATTTACCAACTAAACATGCCAGTCAGTTACAGGAGCAAATCCAGGCAATGTTTTTAAAACAGGGTTAAACACAGTTAAAGAATAAGCACAACTGGGAGGATGACAGGAGATGAACTCGCCAAATCTAAGTTAACAGTGTCTCTAGCTTAAAATATAAGATGTAACAAAACTCTTTCAATCAGTACAGTTAATCCTACAGTCTCTCTTGACTGTAATGTTGTTTATTTGAATGAAAGGCACTAAAACTCCTTACCATTTTGGTGGCGAATGCATTTTCACACTAGGAGACTAGAATCAACATAGCAGTGCAAGACAGGCAGCCCGGTGGGCTGAGAATATGCACCTGATGCTGCAATAAGAACAGACGTACATCTTCTAAGCAGGGCAGACAAAAGTTATGAACACCCAGCAAACAAATGTGCAAAACATTTTTTAATATGGAACACTTCTATAAAGGTGCAATGAAAGTCAAGAAGAACCAAAAATCCAACCAGTACAGCTCAAAATATTCCTAAAGTCAAACCTGTCTTTCCAGCTCCTCTGCAAAAGCATCAAGGTCCAAGTCTTTCAGCCTTTCTGGGTTTTCTAGAATTTCTTCAAGCGCTCCAGCAGGATTTGCATCCTCTGCAGACTCATCATACTCTAAAGCATCAACTGCCATTTTTCGTGCCCACTCGTAAGTCTCCGGATGAACTCTGGACCCATCCAACACTTCAATGTAAGAATCAGTGCTAATAAAAAAAAAAACGATGTACAAGTATTAGAAACATCTGCAATCTGCAAAATTTCTTTTCAAAGGAAGACAGTGAGTAAACCGCTGTCAAGTACCTTACAACCATCTTACTAAACTAGAAGACCACTGTAATTACTTAAATAGCAATACCATGTAAAAGAAAACTATGTTCAAGTCCTAATGTAGAATATTTTCATGTAATAACTTAAAACGCTACCACACGTGACGGATACAAACTGCACTGATTGTAGTTCATGCTACCTATTTATTCATTTATGTATTTGTTCACTTGGGCAGTCTGAATGGCATTCAGAGTAATCCCCTCTCAGCAGAGGCCTGGGAAGAAAAGCTCCATACATAAAAGTGAAAAAAGTAAAAATTAATGCAAAGCAAGCTTATGAGCAAACAGTAGCAATGTCAGAGTTAGCCTTACAGATTTACAATAAATTATACTGAATTAGTTACAATTACATATACACAGCAGATTCATGGTAGATTAATTTTTAAAAATGCCACATTAATACAATGTTGCACAGCATTATCATAGTACAATAGGGATAGTAGCTGCAATGCAGTAAAGCGCACAAACAGGGACATGGGTGCAGAGAAGTTCTCACTTAATGGCAACATAGATTGGTGTTGAAAGTAGGTCTAGAGGAGTAAGGAAATGGATATGGGAATGTAGAATGGGAACGAAAAGACAGCAAGATTGTATAGCTGAAGGGGGGAGGAGGAAAAACAAAATAAAGTAGGTAGAAGATATTTTGAGTCTGAAGTATCAATAAGAGTTAAAATAGGGAAAATGGATAAACAAAAAACACGGTAACCTTCTGCATGGTAAATATAACAAGTTTTATAAATGCAAACTTCTTGTATATACCATTTAAGTGCTCTACAAAACATAATCCTGTCAACTCTCAAAACAGCTCAAGGGCTAATTAATTTACATTTACTTAGTCACAGCATTACAATAAAATTCCCATTCCTGCTGCAGAGTCCACAATCAGAAAGAAGAAAAATCAACTAGTACTCTAGCAGAGATAAACGTTCAAATGCAAAAGTGTACGTTTAGCACACTAACCTGTCTCCTAGAGAATTTGTGTCGATTTTAACAAAACCAGAACAATTGATGAAAACCTTTGGACCCATGTGGCACATCGTAACTAGCTGAGTCCTGCTCTCAAGTCGTGTGTTGTTCTGTTTCAAGATCTATAAAAAGCAAAAACACAGTACTTAATCCAAAAACTAGTAACTCTACGACAAATTGCAGTCAAAGTGTTGCTGCTTTAAAGAATCCAGTCATCGTTTAGTAATCAGGAAGACCAAATAGACTACAATATTGTAAAATAATGAAGAAATAGCTACAAAACTTCTATAAAAATGTAAAGCTATATAAACACAAACAGAAACCTTTACTGTAACTTGCACAGGAAAGATTCCTTTTACCAGCACACATCTACTGAAAGGATTACAGTTTTAGTTTGAGTTCGACCATAATCAATCTCACCTACTAGCATGTATTTTTACTAAATTATTCTTCCCAGCAGTAGCCCATTCTGTAATTTAAATATACGTGGCCAACATAGATACAACTTTTAACATATGTGGAAACAGAAATCTTTTACAGATAATGGAATCATTCAAACATCAAACAAAATTGTGCTCAACTATAATAAAATCCAAGAAAGGCTGAACTCCACTGAACAGAGAGAGCAAATCATCACAAATGACCAAGGAAAAACAATATGAGTGTTACCTACATAACCCTAGATCAACTACCAAAAGGGAAAGGACAAGCCAGTGTGTGTGTGTGTGAAACTGAAAGGCTGGTATAGACTTGCTTATCCTAGATGATGGTGGTATTGTGCACTGAAGCACTGCTGACACCTATTGGACACTGGAGTGCAAGACAAGCAGCCCTGTGGGATGAGAACATGCACCTGATGCTGTTAAGGTTGTTAGCATACAAAGTAACCCTGCAAACATGGGTGCATAAGTGTGCATGTGCAGGAAAGGGTCACGGCATAGCAGACTGTTACTTCATAAAGGCACATACCAGCTACTAAGGGACAGGACAAGGGCCTAACAGCAGAAATCATCACACCTCCCTGCCTACTTCCTCAAGGGATGACAGCCACCAAGAGGTGGATTCTCAGCCTCCTTCAGTGCAATGGACTATAAAATGGGGCAAACCCCTTTCCTGCCATATTGTCAAATCATTTCTCTCAGTTCAGAATCCTACTCTCCACAACTAGTTTTCAAAATCACTTGAATCGTTTTACTATCCTCTCTCTGCCATAGACAAAATTTTGAGATACCGCTCATTCCCATGTCTTCATTTCTAATACAAACATTATGGTAATCACATACTTCATTAACTCTAAACCTGCTTTATACCCCATTGCTAAAATAAATTAAAATTTTCTGCTTTACTCAGTTCTTTCCCTTACATCAATTTATTTAAATTTTTAAGCACTAATCACATGATCTATTATCTGACAAGCCCACTAAAACACCTCTTTAAATACTCAATGTTCAACACCTACTAACGCATAGTATCTTTTATACTTCAACAACTGCCTTTATTTCATAAGAATGTAATAAATTAGCAACTGTGTGCAATTTAGTGTGTATTACTTAACATCTGTTCACGTATATTACTCAATGTCTGTTTAAAAATGCTTGCAATATGTTGGGAGCCTTTTTCCCTGGACCTCTATTGAATTTTTTGTTTTTAAATTAAACCTAGTCTGACACACCTAGTAAACAAAAGTAAAATAAATAAATAGGAACCTCCATGGGGTGTTCTATGCTAACATCTAGGGGGAATAGGGAACAAATAGGTCTACATAGTTCCTAAACAAGCTATTAGGTAAGCAGAAGAAAAAAAGGAACATGCATGCATACATACTTGCATACAAACCTTGCCACAAATCCCTGCAAATGACTATACCTCCTGTACCTCATATTTCAATCAAGATCACTACAATTTGTGGGAAGGAACCTATCCCTTATGTTGTGAGAAGCCACAGAAAGTTGGTCTTTGACATACAAAATGTAGCTTAATAAATCAATGCTGCACAAAAGACATATCGCTGAAACAGTATGACTATAACCTCAAACCTATACCAAAAAAGGCAATAACACAGATTAGAATTTCAAGCTTACAGACTGAAAGAAATACTACATATTTAGACTAACAGTCCTCCTGTCCAACAATACAAACGTTAGGTGCATGCACACACAAATAGATTAACACAATGTGATCAACTGTGTGGCCATGCTCAAGTGTTTACTACCAAAATTAAGACCTTATACTAAAGTTCAGAACCATGAGCAACCTATCAACTAACATGTCTTAATAGTCCGTGGCCATGATCTATTCTGAAAAAGATGCAAAATTCAGTCTCAGTCACTTGAACCAGAATGCATTTTCACACTGGCAACATGATCACATCATAAAATGTAACCGATTTTAAACTCAATAGGATTACATCATTAATCATGTGATTAATTTACTTTATACGAATGTGATGTGGAGCTCTGAACTAATTAAAGCGCGATTTGTATATGAAAACTTGTGTTCATTAAATTTATTCTGTTGTGAACTATATTGCTTACTTCACTATACGCAAAATGTAACAGCATGGAGACAGAAGTGTTAATCAAGATGAAAGTTAGTAAGGGAAAAAAGAAATTATGTTGTTACCATAAAGTTCCATCTGTGTTGTCGATCTTCATTAATTCTTGACTGATGGGCTTGGTTCCGACCTCTTGGAACCGACTTGGCCGTTATATATAGCTCTGGCCAGCCAAAAACTCTCAAGCTAAGGCTCTACCCACAATGCCCCTCTCCCCATTACCTCAGATCGAGTTTGTCTAATATTTAAGAAAATACAGAAAGCCTGTCTAAGGTATAACCATTCAAAACTCCAAGACTAGGTCCGGAACTCAAGGAGTCTTTTGGAGGGGGCAGGAGGATGGGATATCAAAAATGAAAGAAGTTCGACAACACAGATGAAACGTTATAAGAACATAACTTCGTTAACTGAAGTTGTCAACCTTCATTCATTCTTGACTGATGGGACAGAGTCCCTAGCTGCTTTAGATCTTGGAAGGCCCTAAGGAAGGCTATTCCTGAGCACCATACAGACAAAGGATGCTCTTCCTCTGGTGACCATGTCTAACTTGTAATGAGTGATAAAGGAATGGAGAGGAGCTCAAGTTGCAGCTGCACATATGTCTTCCACAGAAGCTCTGAAATTGAAAACAGCTGAAGTGGAAACAGATCTAGTAGAATGAGCTAATAGTAGCTGATAAACTTGAGTTTATTTTGGTTGTATATAAAGGTAAGAGAGTCTTTCAGCTATCTTGACTAGGTGACCTTTGATATAGGCTTGCCCAATCTAGGTCCTGAAAATGATTAAAAAATAGTTGGTCTGATTTTCTAGAAGATTTCGTTCTGTCCAAGTAAAAACTTAATTGTCTGTGGACATCTAACAAATGAAAACAGTACTCTCCTTTGTTCATAAATTTTGGGACAAAAACTGGTAAGTCTATGGACTGGGTGATATTAGACTCCTGATACCACTTTGAGAAGGAAGGAAGGAAGGAAGGTGTATTTGGTTCTGAGTGATACTCTTTCTTTGTGAAAAATGATGTATGGATGTTTCACACACAAAGCCTGTAACACTGAAATTCTCCTAGCAGACTTGATAGCTTGGAAAACTGTTTTTCTAGTAGCTAAGAACTTGAGGTCGCAAGTGGCTGCTGGCTCAAAGGGCGGTCAACCTAGACACTGTAAGACTAAGGCCAAATACGATGGGGCTACAGGGTCCTTGAAAAGGGTGTTTTAAAAGCAGAACGTCTTTAAGAAAATTTTGCATAGACAATGAGACATCAAGGAATGGCAATCAAAACCATTATGAAAATTTGTAATGGCAGCCAAATGAACCTTAACTGAAGACGAAGAAGCCCCATTTCAAACAAGGTAGCTAAATATTCCAATACCTTATCAACTGATGCCGAAAAAGGGTCTACGTGATTTGCAGTAGCCCAAATTGAAAATCTTTTCCATTTGTCAAGACAAAGCTTCCTGATGGATGGTTTAAGGGTGTCCAGAAGTATCTTTTGCATGGGAGAGGACAAGTTATTCTGCCTGGCTAATACAGAATTGGAGAAACTAAACAGTCAGCTTGAGATTTTGAAGACTGAGATGCACCAAACCCTGAGGGTGAGACAGTAAGTCTGGAGCTGGGTCCAGAGTCCACGGGTGGTGAACCAGATAAGGCTAAAGATAGGAAAACCAGATTTGACCGGGCCTGTACGGTGCAGTGAGAATCACTTTGCTTCCCAACCGTTGGGCTTTCTTGAGAAACTGGGGGATCAGTGTAATTGGGGGAAAAGACATACAGGAGTCCCTGGTGCCAATCAAGAAGAAGTGCATCTCTCGGGGACTCCCTGCAAGGGGGAATTAGGGCAAAGTAGCTGCTGCATTTGAGGTTTATGGGAAAAGTGAACAGGCTGTAGCAAGGCTGACCCAGTTGATGAAAGATCTTTGTTACTATGTTGGGACTGAGAGACCACTCGTGAGGCAGGAGGATACAACAGCTCAGTTTGTCTGTAACCATGGTGGAGTTCTCCAGGATATGTGTTGCTATCAGAAAGTAGTTGGAAGCGATTGTGCATTGCCAAATCCTTACAGCTTCCTGACACAGAGGATAAGACCTGGATCCCCCCTGTTTGGTGATATACCAAACTACGGACATGTTGTCTGACTGGAATGCAATTGTCCCTGAAGGAAGGACAACCTGAAATACTTGCAACGCTACAAGCACTGCCTTCAATTCTAGGACGCTGATGTGCAAACTGGCTTCTTCAGAGACAAAGTGCGTTGAACAGTCTTTCTCAAAATGCCCCCCGCCCCATCTGGGAAGCGTCCATGGTCACTACGGCATTGGGCTGAGAGGAGGAAAAGGAATGACCCCCCACAGATTCTCTTCTGGCTTCATCCACCAAGATCAATCCTTCTTGCAACAATTTATCAAGACTGGATGGGACATGGGGAACATTAGAAGTGACATTGTGACACCAAGAGCCATTGAAGCAGCCTCATGTGATACCTCACTTGGGGAACTAACGTTATTGTCGCTGCTATGGATTCCACAGCTTGTAGCACCAGATGAGCAGAAACCCTGCTTTGGGAAATGATTACCTAAAGTCACATTCTGAGTTTCAACAGTCTGTGGAGAGAAGGCTACACAGGATACTATATTTAACCTTTCTCTGATGAATTCCAGATCCTATGTGGGAGTCAACTGTGACTTTTCTTTGTTGACTGAAATGGCTACTGTGTCGGCAAGATGTAGAGCAAAGTCTATGGCGTAAAGCAGCAGATGCCTGAAGGCCGTGGTGAGGAGCTAGTCATCTAGATATGGAAAAACACACAATCCCTGTAGTCTCAAATGAGCTGCTATGACTGCCATGCATTTGCTGAACACCCTGGGGGCTTGCGGTGAGACCGAAGGGCAGTGCTCAAAATTGGTAATGGCTGTCTCCTACACAGAAGTGGAGACATCTTCTGGCGCGTTCGTCCATTTCTATGTGGTAATATGCATCCTGAATGTCTATACAGCACATTCAATCGTCGTCCTCTAGGAAGGGTAGGATTGACTGAACCCTGAACATCCAGAATTATTTCTGTTGTACAAATTTTTTCAATAGGCTGAGATCCAAAATTGGTCTCCAGTCCCCTTTCTTTTTTGGCACTAAAAAGAATCTTGAGTAGAATCTGGATCCTATTTGGTATGGTGAAACTACTTGGATGACTCTCTTATGAAGCAGCTTTTGAACCTCTAGTGCTGCTAGATCCCCCTGACTGGGTGGAACATCAGGGATTTGCTTTTGGAAATTTGGGCAAAGACTGAAGAGAATACGGTAACTTCTGGTAATTATTTTCTGCACCCAGGTATACGAGGTTATTGTAAGCCAGGCTGAATGGTGCAGAGAGAACCTCCCCCGACCGCTTCCAGAGGTAAGTAATCGGGCATCCATTCAGGAGCCTGATATGGTTGTCCAGGAAAGGAATATCTGGAGCACTGGTTAAGCAGACCCCCCCCCTCTGCCACGGGAGGGGCTTCTTCCAGAAGAATTACCCCCTCTGTCCTGGGAGGAATAGTCATCACATGTGTCCAAAAAATACCCTTGGATCTTCCTGAACTACATGTTTCCACTCCTCTGATTCCTGGAGTAAGGCTACTGAAGAGTGGAAAAATAAACGCTCACAGCAGAAAAGGTCTTTCTGTCTTTTTCACACCTGGCCAGTGTGTCTCAGACTTTTGGGCCAAACAAGGAAGTACCATCAATGGGAGCATTGATAAAGGAAGACTGAAGGCGTTCCTCGAAATCACATATGTGCATCCAGGCATGACGCCTAATAGCAGCACCTGTACCCGCTGCTCTAAACTTCCCTTTGGCTGTATGAGCAATAAGCCACATGGATGAATTTGAGACTGACTCCAGGGTGCAAACTGAGAGACTACTTTATCTCAAACCCAGTCAGATACTGCTCCTGCAAGGATGTCTGATAGCTCAGTTATCAGATCCCTTTGGAGTCTGGTAAAATGTGCCAAGACGTTCGACTGAATAGAGAAGGTTGATGAAGCAAAGACCTGCTTCCCAAATCTATCCATTGTCCGAGACTCTCGATTAGGAGGATGGAAAGTTGGAACTCCCGTCAGCAGAGTTAATTTTTCGTGGCCGCCACCACCACCACAATGGCATCCACTACTAGACCCTTAGACCAATGGGACTGATCCTCCACGGCTGAAATAATTTTATCTGGTTTCTGGGGAATAGGCTCTATGGAGGCAGGAGCCGTCCACACTCGCTGAAAGATCAACTTAATTAGGTCATCAACGGGTGGGGTTAACCAAGAAGTGGAAGTGTGGGCAAGAAAAGCTTGAAAGAACACAGACTCCTCAGAGGATGGATTTGAGGGCTTCAAATCACCACTCTGTTTTAATATTTCTAGGACGTCTCCAAAAAAAGACATCTTCCGGGTGTGATCATGGGGACCCGTCCCCATTCATAGTAATCTGTCTCTTCAGTGAAAGATTCTTCAGGAGAATCCAGGTGCTTTCTCTTGCATGTCCTTATAGGGTAGCTCCTCAGGTGGAGGTTCTGAGGAGGATTCCTAAGAGAGGGGGACCCTGAACGTGGGTTTCTTGCAACTCATGTCCTCACTATCCTGACATAGCAGTGTGTGACAGCTGAGAACCAGAAGAAATAAAAATATGTCACTTTGATGAGGATGGAACCAGCTGGTAGCCTGCTGAGGCCAACACTCCCTCCATAATCTGGAAGGCAGGCTCACCCAGAGAGGGATGACAGCCCGGAATAAAGAAAGACAACCTCAGAACTGCGGTCACACCCCACTCCAACGACCCACCACCCAGACCAGGAGCCGAGAAACGGCTCAAAACTGCCATGGCCCGAGAGATGCAGATGGCAACATGGAAATAGCCAAAACCGGTCCAAAGATCTCAGAGTTGATACCCAAACCACGGTCCCGGGTATGCAACTGATGCGAAGGAGCCAAAGACCACAGAGTCGACTCTGGTATCGAGGTGAGAACCACCGTCGGCACTGAGGTTAACTGGCACTAGAAGCATCATGGTGGGGGCTCCAAGCACCAAAACGAGGTTCAAGGAGGATAAAGTGTTGGAGTCCTTAGAGAATAAGCCTCAGCTACAGGTGGTAGAGAGGTCTGTGACAGTGCAGGGAGGCCTCTGGCTGCCAAAAGCTGATTCACTAATCTGAGTAAGCCAATTCTAACAGACTCCTGCAAGGAAAGGATTGACATTCCTGAAGGGGACTCAGGCCTATCTAGAAAGTGGCTTGGATGCTGACCCAAAAAGGGGTCCACTGAAGGGGAATATCTAGCCCTGGGCATAACTGGTAAATTGACTTTCGGCGCCGCATGTTGATGTATGGATGGGAATTGTGGATCCGAATGAGATGACAATGGAGGTTAAAATATTATTGTTGGTGCTGAAGAGGTCGTTGGCACCAAAGAGATTTTTGTCTGAGCCGGTTCAAGGACTGTTGGCACCGATGAGGACTTAACTGTTTTCGATGCCGAAGGTGAACTTATTGTCAGTTTCAGTACTTCGGCTTTAAATTCTGACGAAACCATCAGAGCCTAAGGTTTTGTGACTTAGATTCATGTGCTGCAGGGGAAGACGGCACAGAGTGGCTTCTTTACTTTACTTCAGGTTTAGGAGATTTTGAAGTCTACGCCTTAGATAGGGCTTCAGTAAAGGGACATTTTAGTAAACCTTTCAAAAAAAGTTTGTTGCGCCTTTCAGCTAAAGTACAGGCGCTAAAGCCCTGACGAACAGTACAAGCCAAGTTCAAGTGAAGGTCAACCAAACAATACAAGCAGTAAATATGCCCATCATATCTGGGCATATTCCTGCCACAGTCGTGACACTGTTTAAATTGAGATGTCCCCTTTTGCTTCTCTGCCCTATTGAAAGGTTAGTTTGTCACTAATATACACAAGCACACAAACACACACAACACAGAGTAAGGACAGGAAAGGAATTGTATTTTTTTTTTTAATATACCAAAAATGGTAAAAGAAAATACCCAAATGGGTAAAGGGAGAAAGAGGATAAAGAATGAAAAAGAAGATACCAACAATGGTATAAAAGATTACCAAAGGTAATAGAAAAAGGGAGGAGGCCTAATAACAGTGATGGCAAAAACAGAGTTACAGAGAGGTAAAAGGAGGGTGGGTAGAATAGTTGGAAACACTCTCACTAAATAATAATTTTGAAAAACTATCTAGCAAAAAAATCTAAGCAAAAAAATTTAGAAAGAAAAAATTTATAGCACTTAGCTCAGAGCATCGGCTGATGTGTCCAATTTTCTACGTGGCAAATGAGATCTGTAGTAGTAGGGAGAGCCATAGCCC
>NC_056747.1:715335586-715379614 GCF_019279795.1 Protopterus annectens | reverse complement strand
TAGCACTGTAACTTTCAATGGGGGGAGCCTAAGGTTTTTAATGCAATCAAATTATATGTCCTCAAATTTCAAACAAATCTTCAGATCTCTGGAACCAAAGGGGCTAATAATGAAGTATGACTAGTAAACTCTTCAGCACAAACTATTTTTATAGTGGTAGTATTCATTAGGTTCCAAGTCTTAAACTGGATTTTATAAGTTACAGTAAACACATTAAATAAGTTTGTAATATTTTGTAAATAACTTACAATATCTTGGCATCAACTTAAATTACACACATATTTCCGGCAGTATTTTGTTTATCCAGTTGAGAGCTTTCAGTAGTTCTTAAGACTACAAAAGCTCAAGCGGAATTTGGGAGAAGGAAAGCCAGGAAGAGGCCTCAAGAAAAAGATGCAGGGCAGCTCTTGTAAAGCCATCTCTTGCTCTTGAAACCACATTCAACTTGCAATGCTTAGTAATGGTATGGAGAGATGTCCAAGCAGCAACCTCAAGAATGGAATTGGTGTCCAATCCTTTGAAAAGAAAACACCAGAGGAAGCCATGACCATGGTACAATGAGCCCTCACAGAGGCAGAAAGGCTTTTCCCATGAAATCATTAGCAAAAACAAATGGCCTTAGAGATGCATGAAAAATAGTTTGCTTATAAACAGCTAAAGCTTGACATCTGGGATGAAAGGAAACAAAAAGCTGCTCAGATTTGCGAATGGTGTTCTTGTTATCTTAATACCATAGTTGGCTATGCAAATCCAAGGCGTAAAGAACCTTCTTACTAACAGCCTGCATAGAAGGAAAAAATTAGGGTAAATTAATAGACTGGTTAAGAGAGAATTCATTAACCACTTTAGGCATAAAAGAAGGATTAGTACAGAGAGATACCTGTCCCTATGAAAAACTGAAAAAAGTTAAGACACTCTCTTACCCGAAGTAAGGGACGAAAGAAAAAAAGTCTTCCATGTACAATGTTGCAAGGCAGCAGAAGCTGCAGGCTCAAAAAAGACCCAGAGTCAATTTTCAATAACAAAATTAGCGTCCCAAGAAAATGGAATAGTCTTCCTGGAAGGACTGCTGTGAAGGACGCCTTTAAGAAATTGCTTGACCTCAAACCTAGAGGCCAGAGGAGACTATAATGACAGACAAGCAAAAATAGTTGAAAGGTGAGCTTTAACAGAAGAATATGCTAACCCAGCATGGAGGAATTCATACATTTAAGACAGAACCAGACGGCTCCACAGAGAAAACAGATCTTGGTTACAAGCAAAGCACCAAACAGAAAATCCTTCCATTTGGACATATAGCATTTACTTTTGGCAAGCTTCCAGGCCTCCTCCAGAACCCTAAGAACACCCTCAGACAAAAGGTGCCTAAAAGGGATCAAATTCCTATCACCCAGTGTCAGTTGAAGAGCAGACAAGTGTGGATGGATAACAGACTCCTTGTCTTGTGCAAGTAGGTCCACAAGGTGAGGTAAACTTGTGGTGACTGCCCTTGGTTAGGTGCAGAAGAGGGAACAAATGCTGCCTGGGCCAAACAGGAGTTTCCCAATAAGACTTTTGGTGGAATCCTGCTCTATCTTGAGTAGGACCCTTGGAATCAGAGGAAGGGGAGGGAAGATGTAGCGAGACACCCCTTCCAAGATAAGGATAAGGCATCCACCTTCCAGGCCAGAGGACTTGGGACTCAGGTGCAGAAAAGAGGAAGTTATTTGTTCAGAGGGGGGAGCAAAATGATCTACTTGAAGAGTACTCACTGATGGACAATGTCCAAAACACATCTCTGTGAAGCATCCATTCGTGAGGCTGTTTTAGACCTGCTCAGAGTGTCTTCCATTACATTTCACTCTGAAGGAATGTATACAAGCTGAAAAGTCACTTAACACTAGACAGCAAGATCCCAATCTTGAAGAGATAGCCTGGAAAGAAGGTAGGACCATGCCCCTCCCCACCGGATGCACTATATCATTGTGGTATTGTCTTTAAAGATTTTGAGAGGCCATGGGAAAAAAAAAGGTTTGAAGGGTGAAAAGGAGAGCTCTCATCTCCTTAAGGCTGACATGGTCTGACCTCTGATGAGGGGAACCAGAGACCCTGGAACTTCAGGGGACTGAAAGAAGCTCCCCACCCCACGTCTGAAACACCTGAAAAAAAGTTCCTCAGAGGGGACTGGGGGCTCAAAAGGAAGTCCTGGGTTGAATGACAGCTGATGAAACCACCACTGAAGCTCACACTTTTGGCATGGAAGAGGAGAGGCTAGAAAATTTAGAGGACGACAGTGTTGGAGCTACACTTATTTTAAGAACCACTGAAGTTTTCTCATGTGAAGTCTGGCAAGAGGTAGCATAGGTATGGTGGTAGCTATGAATCCTAGTGCCCTCAGAACATCCCTGACTGTAAAGGAAACCTGAGGAAGAAATGACTGAAAAAAGGTGAGAAGAGAAAGAACCTTGGGAGGAGGCAGGAAGCCAGCATAGAGCTTGTAACCGAAAAATACATGATCTTGAGAAGGCAGTAAGACTAATTATTTGAAGTTTATGGTAAACCTCAAGTTTTGCAAGACAAAAAAAGTAAAGTGGAGGTGCTGATGCAAGATGCATAAATGTAGATGTTCGAGTGTATTCACTGTTGCAGTCATTACATTTGAGTCATCTCTGCCAGGGTAGCCCTCGGCTGGCCTGAATGCCAGAAGCTTAGTATTCCTGTGTCGGTTGCTGTTGCTTCAGGACTGACGTCAGGTCATCAGTAGCATGAAGTAAGGCAGCCGATGCCATTACATCAGTTTTTCTTGCCCTAATCTGTCAGAAGCCCCCAAGTAGGAGACAGGTTCTGGTGGAAGAACCCCACCAGTGGAAAGTAATTACCAGTATGTCCCTTGTAAGAAAAGAGAAGAAAAAAGGGGGGTGGAAGGAGGGAAACCAGGACTGCAACAGTGAATACACTCGAACATCTACATTTATTTAAGTGTACACAACTGTACTATGTTCTTCATGTTTCACTGTTGCAGTCATCAAATTTGGGTCGATTCCTAAAGCTCAGGAAATGGATGGAGACAGTCAAGGAAACTAGGGTCTAGCTAGGATGCCCTGCAAGACTGCAGAGGCAAACCCTGCCCTGGATTTGGAGAAGAGAGGCAGGTGGTAATGTTTAAGGGACGAAAGAAAAATGTGAACAGATGTCCAGGTGGCAGCCTCCAGGATGTCCCTGGTGGGGACTCCTCTGAGGAAAGCTGCAGAGGTGGAGGCTGCTCTGGTGGAGCGAGTTCTGACCTCCTTGGTGGGAGACTTTCAGTCTTGTTTGTAGAAGAAATAGATGCAGTGTGCTATTCATTTGGAAATGGTTTGTTTGGAGATGGCTTTGCCTTCTGCCCCTGTAGCAAAGCTAACCAGCAATTGATCAGACTTTCCGAAGGATTTAGTCCTGTCTAGACAGAATCTGAGCTGTATGTGCACATCTAGAGAGTGCAGGCTTCTTTCCCCCTTGCTCTGGAGATTAGGGCATGAAGGATGGGCTACTCCTGAGGGATACCCTGTCAGCATGGAAGATGATGAAGGGTTCCACAGCCATGAGTGCTTGTAGCTCGGAGACTCTTCTGGCTGAAGTGAAAGCCATAAGGAAAGATGTCTTCCAGGAAAGAAATTTTAGCTCTGCAGAAGAAGCTGGTTCGAAGGGGGGCAAAGTCCCAAGCTGGGGTTGGTGCTCTTCTGGGTGGCCTCAAGTTGCTAGCCACTCTTAGGAACTGTATGATCAAGGGGTGTGAGAAAAGGGGCTGGTCAGTGGAAAAATGAGCTGAGATAGCAGATGCATGAATTTTAATAGAGGAAAAAGAGAGGCCACTGTGTAGTAGGTCAGCTAAATAATTCTGGATAAGAGGGATGGCGGGCTGTGCCGTACTGGCTCCCTTAGCCTGAATACAGGAGCAGAACCTTTTCCATTTGTCAGCATAAGACTTTCTAGTGCTAGGGCGTCTGGCCTCATGTATAACCATCTAGAACCTGTTTACTGATATTGGCAGATTGATCGAGGGTTAGGGAATAAGCCAAGCTGCCAAACTGAGTGCTTGCAATTGGGGATGCATGAATTACCCTTCCCTCTGGGTCAGAATGTTTAGAATCCGAGGAAGATGCCATGGTGGCAGGCTGCGCAGCAAGGGGTACCAGTGCTGGCAAGGCCAGTCTGGAACTATAAGAATTGTCCTTGGTTTTTCCTCCTTTATTTTGAGCAGTACCCTAGGGATGAGAGGTAGCAGAGGAAAGGCATAGACCGATAGACTGACCCAGAGGAAGGACAGGGCATCCACTTTCCAAGCCATGCAGTGACGCTTCCTGGTGCAGAATTTGCTGAGTTGATGGTTGGTGTGGAAGGCAAAGAGGTTGACCTTTGGGGTCCCTCATTTCTGAATTATTACGATGAAAGTTCTTCTGTTGAGCTGGCACTCATGTGGGTCCAGAAGATTTCTGCTTAATTGGTGTGCCAGAGAGTTGGGAGAACCTGGTAGGAATTGTGCTAACAGGTGGAGTTGCATGACAGAGGCTGTGTGCCTGCAGAGGGGGTAGGAGGGAGTCCCTCCCTGCTTGTTGATATACCACATTACAGTGGTGGTGTCTGTTTTGATCAGGAGAGGCCCTGGGGAGAGAAGGGGCTTGAAAGCTATTAAGCCATGCTGGACAGCCATCATCTCTTTTTGGCTGATGTGCAGAGGGATTTGCTGTGGGCACCACTGCCCTGTATGCACCTGTCGTCTAGGTGTGCACCCCAGGCGTAGTCTGATGTGCCTGTGGTGAGGGTCTGGGTGGCGGGGTGGTGGTGAGAAAGGTATTCCCTTGTTGTGGGAGCATGCCGTTGCCCACCAAAGAAAATCTTTTCTGAGGCAAGGAATTATAGGTATAAGAGACTCCAGTTCTTGAGTATAGACACCAAAGGCGTTTTAGGTATCACTGAAATTTCCTCATCTGCAGTCTGGCATACAGAATGAGTAGTATGCAAGATGCCATAAACCCCACAGCTTGCAGGATCTTCCTTGCAGATAGCTAGGGTCTGGTGGCTAGTTGAGAGAAGTAGGCTGCCAGGAAATTTTGTTTTTCTGGTGTAAGGAATGCCATCTGGGATGCTGTGTCCAGGCTTGCTCCCAGGAATATAATCCTTTGGGTGTGTACCTGTTTGGATTTGTTTTCTTTGATTGTGTACCCTAGGGAGGTTATAGTAGGGACTTTACAAAGGTCAGATGCTTGAGCAGCTTTTCCTGGCTGTATGCCTGAATTAGGCAGTTGTCTAAGTATGGGGAAATCTGGACATTCCTTTACCTGCAAATGGCAATGGCCGGAGCCAGACATTTTGTGAAAACTCTGGGAGTAGTAGATAAGCCAAAGGGAACCAGAGAGAAAGTACAGTTGTGTACCTACCATAAATGTAGATGTTGGAGTGTATTCACTGTTGCAGTCATTACACTTGGGTTATCCTGCTGGCAGGCTACCCACAGTCGGCCTGAATTCCAAAGTCTTGGTCCGGCGTCGGTTGCTGTCGCCTCTTCCCTGACGTCAGTGCGCCAGGGGTATAAAAGATGCAGCCAACGCCATTTTCTTCAGTTTTTCATGCAACACATCTCAGGTGCCCCCAAACTGGTAGGCTAAAAAATTGATGCCAATAAGTATGCATGCAATAAAAAGAAGTTATGTACCTACCATAACGTTCCATGTTAGTTGTCTCCTCTCGCCTTCTTTCTTGCAGGTTGGGTTCGGGGCCAATCCTCGGCTCCGACTCGGCCATCTTCTAAAGCTCGAGAGCTGTTTACTGGCTCGAGGCCTCCCCATATCCCATGATGCCTGGCGCTAGATACCCAGATCTCGTTTGGTAAGTCCAACTGCAGACATAAAAAGGATAGAATCCTGACCTATAATACATAAACCCTACCAAGAGACTACCAGGTAGAGAGGAATAGCCAGAGAAGACTCAGCCAGTGAAAACCATACAGAACTCTTCTCGGTCTACTAGGATAGGGGAATGGAGGGTGGGACGCAAGAAAGAAGGCGAGAGGAGGTAACTAACATGGAACGTTATGGTAGGTACATAACTTCTTTATGTTAAGTTGTCTATCTCGCCTTCATTCTTGCTAGTTGGGACAGCGTCCCTAGCACCCAAAATCCCGGGTGGCTCATTGGAACAAACTCTTCAGAACAGTGGAACCAAAATCAGCTCTGCCCCTGGAAACCACATCCAACTTATAATGCGAAATGAAAGTATGAGGGTTGGCCCACGTGGCCGCTGCACAAATAGATTCCATGGGCAACCTAGCCTGAAAAGCCACAGAGGTGGCTAAAGCTCTGGTGGAGTGACCTTTTGGTTTAACAGGCAATTCTTTATTCCTTAGCCAATAGATAAATGTGACGATAGAAGTCAACCACCTGGATAAGGTTACTTTTGAGACTGGTAGACCTTGTTTACCCTCAGCATAAGAAAGGAAAAGCTGGCCCGATTTTCTGATGTCCTTAGTCCTATGCAAATAAAAGCGCAGTTGCCTGTGAACATCTAACTGGTGCAACTTATATTCCGCCCTGTTGGAGTGGTTGGGAAAAAAACAAAGGAAGGTCAATGGACTGATTCAAGTTATTCTCAGAAGAGACCTTACGAAGGATTAGTCTTGAGAGCAACCCTGTCATTGTGGAACACTAGGTACGGAGGACGGATACAAAGAGCCTGGAGTTCCAAAACTCTTCTGGCTAAAGTGATAGCTACCAGAAAAAGGGTTTTCCAAGATAAAAACTTCAAAGAGCCAGAAGCTGCAGGTTCGAAGGGGGGGCAAAATTAGAGAAGCTAGAATCAAATTTAGATCCTACGGGGGTGGAGGATCTCTCACTGGGGGCTTGAGCAGAGTGGTCCCTTTGAGAAAAGCTTTGCTAAGCTTATGAGACATTATATTACTTCCCGACAGGCCAACGTAAAAATTTAAAATTGCAGCTAACTGAGCTCTAATTGTAGCGGAAGCAGACCCAGCATGAAAGAGTTCTGCAAGCAATTCCAATATGTGGTGTACAGGGGCTGAAAAGGGGTCTATACTCTTACCCTCTGCCCAGGACGAAAAACGTTTCCACTTACTAGCGCAAGTTTTTCTAGTGGTAGACTTGTGCGATGATAAAAAGATTTCACGCACAGAGTGGGAGATATCAGGAAGCCTGGCTAAGGTTGGAAGTGGAGCAACCAAGCAGTGAGCTGGAGAGATTGTAGGGAATGGTGCAGCACGCCCGACTGATGGATCAGAAGGGTCCAGAATCCAAGGCTGCTCGAGAAGATGATGCAGGAACAGGAACCATATTTTTCAAAGCCAGAAAGGAGCAATGAGGATCATTTTGCAGCCCATTACGGTAGCCTTCTGTATCAGTTTGGGGATTAGGGGAAAGGGAGGGAATGCATACAGAAGTCCCCGAGGCCAATCGTGGACTACAGCGCCTCTGGAGGAATGTCCTGGAAGTGGAAGGAGAGAGAAGAAATTGTTGCACTTGCTGTTGAAGAGGGTGGCAAAGAGGTCGCAGCAAGGCTGTCCCCATTTGCGGATTTGGTCCGTCACTACCGGATTCAGAGACCACTCGTGAGGCATGAGAATTGCTCTGCTCAGTCTGTCTGCTATGACGTTGGATCTCCCAGGGATGTGCACTGCGGTCAGAAACCATTGGGAAGAGATCGCCCACTGCCAGATTCTGAGTGCTTCTCGACATAGGGGGTAGGACCTGGTTCCACCCCTGCTTGTTGATGTACCACATGACTGACATAGTCCGTTTGAATTTCAATGGTCCCGGTAGGAAGAGAGTCCTGAAGAGCTTGCAACGCTAAAGCACGGCCCTCATCTCCAAGATGTTTATGTGCAGATGGTACTCGAGGTTGCCAGGTGCTCTGGACTGTTCTGCCCTGATAATGCCCCCCTCCCCACCCGATCAGGGAGGCATCCATGGTCACCGTAGCAACTGGAGGGGGAAGTACAAATGGTCTGCCCTGGGGCACTGATGTGGAGACCATCCACCACACAAGGTGCTTTTTGCATGCTTCTGTGATAATAATCATGTGAGACATGGGAAGCTGCTGGAAGGACCATTGGGTAAAAAGAAGCCACTGGAGGATCCTCATGTGAAAACGAGCCAGAGGGATGAGTATGATCGCTGCAGCCATGAGACCCAGGGTTTGGAGGACGAACCTGGCTTGAATTCTCTTGCATCCTAACAAGACCTGCACATGTCAGCGAATGACTAACACCCTGTCTGGTGGAAGGCTGGCTGACCTGTCTTTTGTATTTAAATTTGCGCCTATAAAGGTGATAGACTGACAGGGTGACAATGCAGATTTTTCAAAATTTATTGTAATACCTAGCCTGGAGCAAGTCTGAAATGTGTAGTCTCTGGCTCACAGAAGGAGATGCCCGGTGGTAGCAGTGAGGAGCCAGTCATCTAGATATAGAAACACCAGGAATCCTTGCCGTCTCAGGTGAGTGTTAACTACTGCCATACATTTGGTGAACACCCTGGGGGCTATGGTGAGACCAAAGGGCAGAGCTCTGAAATGATAATGGCTGGCTCCAGCCGGAAGCGGAGGAATCTTCTGGAGTGTCTGTCCATTTTGATGTGGTAGTACGCATCCTGAAGATCTATGGAGCACATCCAATTGTCCTGACCCAGAAAGGGTAAAATTGACTGTAGCGTGACCATCCGAAACTTCGTTCTTTGAACAGACCTATTTAGTTTGCTGAGATCCAGGATGGGTATACAGTCCCCTTGTCTTTTTTGGTACCAAAAAGAACCTTGAGTAAATTCCGGATCCTTGCTGGTCTGCTGGGACGTGCTGGATGGCCCTTTTTCTAAGCAGTTTTGAAACTTCTTGAACTGCTTGATCCCTCAGATTGGGTGGAACATCTGGAAGGGACTTGTTTAACAACAAGGGAGTGTGAACAAGAATTCTGTAGCCTCCGGATATAACAGACTGTACCCATTTGTCTTGTGTTATGTCTTGCCAGGCTCTTGGGTACAGCGATAATCTTCCCCCGACTGCGTCCAGAGGTGGGCAGCCGGGCAACCCTTCAGGGATGCTGGAAGGGCTTGTTGGAGAAGGATTCTTGGCTGCCCTGGTTTTACGGACCCTCTCTGCCATGAGGGCAGCATCTGTTATTGTTCCCTCCTCTGCCCCTGGATGGGAACTCACCACGTGTGTCTGGGAAGGCTCCCTGGGATTTCCGGAACCACATCTTTCTACTCTTCTGACCCTTGGGATATGGTCTGGAAGGAGTGGAAAAATTGACTCCCACAGCAGGGAGAGTCTTGCCTTCCTGCTCACACCTGGTAAGGGTGTCCTTCACCTGTGATCCAAAGAGAGAGGAACCATCAAAGGGGGTGTTGGTGAAAGACACTCTGAAAGGTTCCGCAAAGTTACAAAGCCGCATCCAAGCATGCCTCCTTAGGGCGACGCCTGTGCCTGCGGCTCTACTCGCACCATTGGCTGCATACGAAATGATGCAAGTAACACAACGGCCAGCAATAACTGTTCCAAAACCATTTTAATAGCAAATGTACAAAGGATATATAATATCCTGCTCCAAAGTTTGGTTCCTTCTTCAGTGGAGCTAAGATTTGTGAAAAAGCCAACATCTGATTCCCTTTAATAGTGTCAGTACACATTATAGACCAATCAAAATTCAAACATCTTTTCAAACATATTTTCTTAATATAAAGTAAACCCAGCAACCATATTATGAATATACCTTAGGGCTAACACAATGCCCTATATGTTTATATATAAACTAGTATATATATAAAAAAATATATATAAAAAAATAAATGAACATAAAATAAAAATAAAAATAACAATAAAAAATAAAAAATAAAGTACACAAAAATATTTGCACATTGTCAACCTCAAATCTAAATATATGGAGCAATTGATTCGGATATGATAAGATTCTTAATAAACATATATCTTTCAATATTAGATAAATAATCTATGTTATATAAGATATATCAATCATAATAATGCATAGATATATACCACAAGAAATATATTATAGGTGATCATTAATACCTGGCGGGAATAATGCACCCAAATGTATGATCCAATATTTTTCTTTTTCTGTCAAAATGTTGTCCCAGCCTTGTTGGTGACTCCTATCACCAACAACCCTGTCAATAATAGTAAACTTAAATTTTGCGTGATGTTTCATAGTATGTAAATAAAGGGCATTAGTAGATATTTTGTTTTAATATTACTTCTATGTTCCCCAATTCTTATTCTAAGGGCCTGGAAGTCTTTCCCACATAGAAAGCAGAGCATTGACATGTGGCAAGATATATCACCCAACTCATCGAGCAATTACCAAAAATTTTAGATCATAAACTTTACTAGTATTGGCACTACTAAAAGATTTAGTTTTATTAATATCCAAACAAGACATACAATGTCCACAAGGATAGGTGCCAATCAGTTCTTTGCCCATAATGGTGAGCTGTTTATACCTTGCCCCTCCACTGCTATGATGTTTAAAGTGTGAGAACATAGAAGCTAAAGTTTTGCCCTTTCTATAAGAATATTGACAACATGTCCCCAGATGTTGTCTAAGAATATCATTAGCCATTAAGATATTCCAATTTCTCTCTATCACACCTCTGATAACTTGATTATTTCTACCATAGGTAGTGACCAATCTCATAACTTCATCTCCTTTTTTATCTTGATCATGATCTTTATATTGTATGAGTTGGTCCCTACTTTTTTTGTCTGACATATATTTAGCAGATTTAATATCAAACATAGAATACCCTCTATCATGGAATCTATTTGTAAGATCAAGCTGGCTATCTCATAGTCTTCATGACTGGAATTAATTCTTTTGAAATACAGTGTGGGGATGCATACTCGAGGCATGTAACAGTGTATTATATTCAGGATATTTCCTATATATTTTTGTACCTAGTGTATCATCAGGCTTCCTGTATACACTGACATCCAAGAATTCAATATTGGACCTACTACTATTAATAGTAAATTCAATGCCCCAGGGGTTACTATTAAGGTAATCCACAAATTCTTTAAGATATTCCGTGATCCGCCCGCCACACCATCCAACAATCATCAGATATCTATTTCTACAATGTAAATATTGTGAGATGTGTCATAAATTAAGTATTCCTCTAAATGCATCATAAATAGGTCTGCATATATGGGTGCAAATGCACCCATAGCAGTACCTTAGCAACTGCCAATAGCAGTCACCTTGAAAGAAGAATACATTTTTATTCAAAACATGCTCACACATACAAATCAAAAGTGTATTAAATCCAGGCCTATATAAGTTAGATTTCTCAAGCCAATATTGTAATGCTTGAAGACCCGCTCAATGGGGAATACTTGTATATAAAGATCGACATCCAAAGTACAGAGTAGCCAGTCTGGTTCAAGTTCCATCTCTTCTATAATTTGTAAGAACTGTGTAGTGTCTTTAATTCTAGCTCTTACCTGAGTTAACAAAGGTTTTAGATATTCAGTCAAAAACTGAAAGTGGTTCGTCAAAGAACCATGGCCAGACACAATTGACCTGGTGGGGAAGTCAGGGATTTATGGATTTTAGGCAATAGATATAGTATCTGTTTATTAGGATCATTAACAGTCAAATGTTTAACAATGGTGTTGGACAAAATACCATTTTCAACTGCACTACTCAGGAACTCATCAATTTCCTGTTTAAAAGTAGTGGTAGGATCAATGTCCATTTTCTTATAACATTTTGATCTGATAATTGTCTTAATCCTTCCTGTATATAATAATCTATATCCAAAATCACTACTGCCCCACCTTTGTCTGCCCTGACAATAACTATGTCATTATTATTTTTTAGTTCCTCAAGTGCCTGTCTTTCAGTGTGCTGAATATTGTCTGACAAAATATTAAAGCCATATGGTGGAAAATGTAATCCTAAGTACTGCCTGTTGAAAGGCTGTAACATGCATATTAGCAGGAGGTTGAAAAGTAGATTTGAAATCTAAATTCAGTAGATCTTTGAGCTGTCTGATCTGAAAAGAATATCTTAAGGTTTAAACGACGGCAAAATTCCAAAATATCTTTTACAGTTTGATATTGATCACAAAAATGGGTACAAACCCTAAACCTTTATTCAATATTTTTTCTTGTTCCAATGTTAATTCCACTTTGGACAGATTAAGCACATTTTGAAATGTGGTAGTTGTATCTATTTCAAAAGAGCCTGAACTATTCCATCCATTGATTCCAGATCTGAACCTATTGCTGTTTTCCTCCCCCGTCTTGTCTTCTTACCCCAAATAGGTATATTGCTTCTTTTTATAAGGTGAGAGGTCAGAAGTAACCACCTCACTATCAGTGGGAGAGGACTCATCACCTGAGGTGCTAGCATATGTCTGTTCTCTATTTTTAAGAATAGGTCTGGGTGCTTCTTAGCCCTGGCACCACTCCTACCCATAGACATCTCTTTAAATCTCACTGATTTCTGAAGCTCAAAGGGCGTCCCTAGCATAATCATTAACGTCCCTGTGAAATTTTTAACTTTCCTCTCTTTAGATCAATTTGTCATACTGGGTCAATTCTTTTGATAAATTAGCAACCAACATACCATAGTTAGTATTAGATTCAAATTGTTTGCAAATACTACTTAGTTCTTTAACCTCAACAATATTCAAATCTATTGTCCTTTCATAATAATCTGTCAATATTTGTACAAACTTCATAGATCCCTCTTGAACTGCCTCAAACCACTCATTGGTCAGCCTTCTCTTCAGATCTGCTGACCATGGGCTTCAACTTAATTCTAAGTCCACGTGGCACTAATTTTTTGTGCATGTAAGCCTTAAATAGGCGTAGATGCCATATATTTGCTCTCAACCCCTTAAGGGCTTTTTCCAAATTACAAAATGCAAATTGGCCCTAAGGTATATTCATAATATGGTTGCTGGGTTTACTTTATATTAAGAAAATATGTTTGAAAAGATGTTTGAATTTTGATTGGTCTATAATGTGTACTGACACTATTAAAGGGAATCAGATGTTGGCTTTTTCACAAATCTTAGCTCCACTGAAGAAGGGGAACAAAACTTTGGAGCAGGATATATATATATCCTTTGTACATTTGCTATTAAAATGGTTTTGGAACAGTTATTGCTGGCCGTTGTGTTACTTGCATAGTTTGGTTGGCCGTGCATCGCTCTACGTGAGAGGTTTGTGTGTTTGGTTGTTGCTTATACCTCTCTGGGAGCCATCTTGTTCCAGTCGAAGGTGGGAGAGGACTCATCACTTGGAGTATGCTTTTTACGAACTCTAAATGCCAACAGATGTCTGGCTTTTCCCTGTTTATGTATGGTCAGTATTTCATTAACTAGTGTTCCTGTTGTGGATTACCGATTGGAATATACGTGTTCGGAACCTCGTTTTTGATAAATAATATGGTCCTGTTGGAAGCAAGTTTTGGCTTGTCTTGTGGGTCCAGTAAGCCACTACACTGTGTAGAATCTACAATATAGACGGGATTTCTGCTTATGTTTAACATTATTTTTACTTCTGTCTGGTGGTCTTTGGAACATTGTATCAAGGAACATTCAATATCCGGATATTCAGGTACTGTTTATCTAATAATAGGCCGTTAGCGTTTTGGGAACTATTGCGGCCTTCTTTTTCAGAGTCGGAGGGTCGACGTCAGGAATATGTCGAATGGAGCACAGTGACATTATAGATGTAAAATGGACATTTTTATGACTTTCTATTTGTGGAAACCTATGTATTACAACGTTTTGGGTTTCAAATATATGTTTGGTAAAAACAGAAGTATGAGGGGCATTATGGATTCCTAATAACGATCTGTATATTGCACTCATATTTGTTAGATTAATAAGTTGTGCACAAATGTAAAGTGATTACTATTGTTCATTTTACTCAAGCATTCATGTGTATTGAATGTAGATGATTTACCGTTTGGTATCAAACAACTTTTTCTTGTTTATAATTAAGATATTAACCTAGGACTGCATATATGTATGTGACGTTATTTTGGTCATTATACTTTGATTAGATAACCTGGGTTACATTTGTTAATCTGTGTAGGTTTACTTATGTTTGTATTATCTATACTGGGTGCAAGTGTTTCGGTACATCTTTTGGTACTCTATTGAGTGCTAGGTAGCACGATGAGTGTGCTTTTGGGTATACATGTTGCCTGGAATCTATATAATGGCAGGTTGGCCTAAGGGATATGTGAAACGATTATATTAATTATATGTTCATCTACTATGTGTTCATCCATTATGTGATTTGTCCCTAGTATTTAGGCTTACGATATATCCAAATTGTGAAGACATATGGTAGTAAATATGTTGGGACCATTTAGGGTATTTAAACTTAACATTTAGGTACAGATTGTGGTTTTTATACTAAATGTAAATGTTTGGGTTTCTATACTAGGTACATGTGTTTCGACATATCTTATGGTATTCAACCGAGTGTAAGGTAGCGTGATAAGTGTGTTTTTTCGTCATTCACGTGGCCGGGAATTTATATATATGGTGGTTCGCCATAGGGATATATAAATGGTTACACTAGTTTTTTATATATTTTCCTACATCGTGACTTGCACCCAGGTATCTAGGTTTATGATATCCAGAATTGTGCTGACATATGGTTCTATTATGTTGGGATCATATTGGACATTTTACACATATTTATAGCAATTTGTTATAGATAGTGTATTTGTCTATTTTTTAATGCACTATTATGTGATGCGTTAAAGTATGGTTGTGAATAAAATGGTGTGTTAGAACCTATGGTTATAATTATGTCTACACAATGATAAGTCTACATTTGGGGTTACTTGTGTACTCTGTTTAAATATTGACTGGCCTGAGGTTCTAGGAATTGTGGATATTGGATGGGACAGATTATTATCACATGCTAGAGAGGGATGGATTATGCTAGTTTTTTGGTATAGTCCAGAGGCCCTTATAGGAATATGCTAGTATACTAATAATACCAATATTTGATATTTTTGATATACAGTATAGGGTGATTTCACCATTACATACTGTGTCACATTTATATAACTGAATATATTGGTATATTGTTGGATTGAATAACATCAAAAATTAGAATATAAGACTGTGTGTTCTATTAGTTGCTAATATTTAGAATCTTTTGCATTACCTATATCTGAACATGCTATGTTCATATAGACTACCTGACAGGAGTTGATATTTGAGTTTATGTTAGAATAGTTTCACTCATTAGTCAATTGGTTATTGTGATATAAGATTGTATTTTCAAATGGAAATTTATCTTTCAATATTTTTGTATTATATACATTTTGCAGGGTAGAGATTGTTTATCTTACTACTGACAAGACTATGTTATTTAAAAAAATATAACTGGACTAGATTGGTTATGTATTTTTGGAACAGACTCTATTTTGTAGTTTGAACTATTATTCATCCATTGGCCATTTTTAGGTCCTTATAAGGTTTTTTATCTATCTGGATTTAAGTAATTTGGTCAATATTGGTTAGCTTAACTTTGTGTAGCTTGTGTTCCCCTGAGCTGCTGGTATTTGTATATGTTATAGATTCCATTATTATTGGATACTATATATTTGTGCCTTGTTTTGGCATAAGTTATCTGGGTCCTCTTTTTTAGTTTTGGCACCGCTGCCTCCCTACTTTGGACTTGTTGAGATAGTTATCATGAATTTGGATAGTATTTTGCAGGGTATGTGTGCTGATAGAGAAGATATCCAGGTCTTTGGACTGGAATCGATCTCAAGCAACAGTTCTATTACTCAACAGACCACTCCTTCTAGTGATGGATGCCAATTTGCATTTTGTAATTTGGAAAAAGCCCTTAAGGGGTTGAGAGCAAATATATGGCATCTACGCCTATTTAAGGCTTACATGCACAAAAAATTAGTGCCACGTGGACTTAGAATTAAGTTGAAGCCCATGGTCAGCAGATCTGAAGAGAGGCTGACCAATGAGTGGTTTGAGGCAGTTCAAGAGGGATCTATGAAGTTTGTACAAATATTGACAGATTATTATGAAAGGACAATAGATTTGAATATTGTTGAGGTTAAAGAACTAAGTAGTATTTGCAAACAATTTGAATCTAATACTAACTATGGTATGTTGGTTGCTAATTTATCAAAAGAATTGACCCAGTATGACAAATTGACGAAAGAGGAAAGTTAAAAAATTTCACAGGGACGTTAATGATTATGCTAGGGGACGTCCCTTTGAGCTTCAGAAATCAGTGAGATTTAAAGAGATGTCTATGGGTAGGAGTGGTGCCAGGGCTAAGAAACGACCCAGACCTATTCTTAAAAATAGAGAACAGACATATGCTAGCACCTCAGGTGATGAGTCCTCTCCCACTGATAGTGAGGTGGTTACTTCTGACCTCTCACCTTATAAAAAGAAGCAATATACCCCTTTTGGGGTAAGAAGACAAGGCTGGGGAGGAAACACCGCAATAGGTTCAGATCTGGAATCAATGGATGGAATAGTTCAGGCTCTTTTGAAATAGATACAACTACCACATTTCAAAATGTGCTTAATCTGTCCAAAGTGGAATTAACATTGGAACAAGAAAATATTGAATAAAGGTTTAGGGTTTGTACCGGATTTTTTTGTGATCAATATCAAACTGTAAAAGATATTTTGGAATTTTGCGTCGTTAAACCTTAAGATATTCTTTTCAGATCAGACAGCTCAAAGATCTACTGAATTTAGATTTCTCAAATCTACTTTTCAACCTCCTGCTAATATGCATGTTACAGCCTTTCAACAGGCAGTACTTAGGGATTTACATTTTCCACCATATGGCTTTAATATTTTGTCAGACAATATTCAGCACACTGAAAGACAGGCACTTGAAGAACTAAAAAATAATAATGACATAGTTATTGTCAGGGCAGACAAAGGTGGGGCAGTAGTGATTTTGGATATAGATTATTATATACAGGAAGGATTAAGACAATTATCAGATCAAAAATGTTATAAGAAAATGGACATTGATCCTACCACTACTTTTAAACAGGAAATTGATGAGTTCCTGAGTAGTGCAGTTGAAAATGGTATTTTGTCCAACACCATTGTTAAACATTTGACTGTTAATGATCCTAATAAACAGATACTATATCTATTGCCTAAAATCCATAAATCCCTGACTTCCCCACCAGGCCGTCAATTGTGTCTGGCCATGGTTCTTTGACGAACCACTTTCAGTTTTTTTGACTGAATATCTAAAACCTTTGTTAACTCAGGTAAGAGCTAGAATTAAAGACACTACACAGTTCTTACAAATTATAGAAGAGATGGAACTTGAACCAGACTGGCTACTCTGTACTTTGGATGTACGATCTTTATATACAAGTATTCCCCATTGGGCGGGTCTTCAAGCATTACAATATTGGCTTGAGAAATCTAACTTATATAGGCCTGGATTTAATACACTTTTGATTTGTATGTGTGAGCATGTTTTGAATAAAAATGTATTCTTCTTTCAAGGTGACTGCTATTGGCAGTTACAAGGTACTGCTATGGGTGCATCCTTTGCACCCATATATGCAGACCTATTTATGGCGTGTTAGAGGAATACTTAATTTATGACACATCTCACAATATTTACATTGTAGAAATAGATATCTGGCGCAGATATCTTGATGATTGTTGGATGGTGTGGCGGGCGGATGCGGAATATCTTAAAGAATTTGTGGATTACCTTAATAGTAACCCCTGGGGCATTGAATTTACTATTAATAGTAGTAGGTCCAATATTGAATTCTTGGATGTCAGTGTATACAGGAAGCCTGATGATACACTAGGTACAAAAATATATAGGAAATATCCTGAATATAATACACTGTTACATGCCTCGAGTATGCATCCCCGCCACACTGTCCGGAACATCTCAAAATTTCAATTCTGTCGCATTAAAAGAATTAATTCCAGTCATGAAGACTATGAGATAGCCAGCTTGGATCTTACAAATAGATTCCATGATAGAGGGTATTCTATGTTTGATATTAAATCTGCTAAATATATGTCAGACAAAAAAAGTAGGGACCAACTCATACAATATAAAGATCATGATCAAGATAAAAAAGGAGATGAAGTTATGAGATTGGTCACTACCTATGGTAGAAATAATCAAGTTATCAGAGGTGTGATAGAGAGAAATTGGAATATCTTAATGGCTAATGATATTCTTAGACAACATCTGGGGACATGTTGTCAATATTCTTATAGAAAGGGCAAAACTTTAGCTTCTATGTTCTCACACTTTAAACATCATAGCAGTGGAGGGCAAGGTATAAACAGCTCACCATTATGGGCAAAGAACTGATTGGCACCTATCCTTGTGGACATTGTATGTCTTGTTTGGATATTAATAAAACTAAATCTTTTAGTAGTGCCAATACTAGTAAAGTTTATGATCTAAAATTTTTGGTAATTGCTCGATGAGTTGGGTGATATATCTTGCCACATGTCAATGCTCTGCTTTCTATGTGGGAAAGACTTCCAGGCCCTTAGAATAAGAATTGGGGAACATAGAAGTAATATTAAAAACAAAATATCTACTAATGCCCTTTATTTACATACTATGAAACATCTCACGGCAAAATTTAAGTTTACTATTATTGACAGGGTTGTTGGTGATAGGAGTCACCAACAAGGCTGGGACAACATTTTGACAGAAAAAGAAAAATATTGGATCATACATTTGGGTGCATTATTCCCGCCAGGTATTAATGATCACCTATAATATATTTCTTGTGGTATATATCTATGCATTATTATGATTGATATATCTTATATAACATAGATTATTTATCTAATATTGAAAGATATATGTTTATTAAGAATCTTATCATATCCGAATCAATTGCTCCATATATTTAGATTTGAGGTTGACTATGTGCAAATATTTTTGTGTACTTTATTTTTTATTGTTATTTTTATTTTTATTTTATGTTCATTTATTTTTTTATATTTTTTTATATATATACTAGTTTATATATAAACATATAGGGCATTGTGTTAGCCCTAAGGTATATTCATAATATGGTTGCTGGGTTTACTTTATATTAAGAAAATATGTTTGAAAAGATGTTTGAATTTTGATTGGTCTATAATGTGTACTGACACTATTAAAGGGAATCAGATGTTGGCTTTTTCACAAATCTTAGCTCCACTGAAGAAGGGGAACCGAAACCGGTTTGGAGCAGGATATATATTATATATCCTTTGTACATTTGCTATTAAAATGGTTTTGGAACAGTTATTGCTGGCCGTTGTGTTACTTGCATAGTTTGGTTGGCCGTGCATCGCTCTACGTGAGAGGTTTGTGTGTTTGGTTGTTGCATACGAAATGAGCCTCATGGAAGAGTTCACAACTGAATTAAGAGTCGCCAGCTGGGAGGCTGCCTTAGCCTTGGCCCCCTCAGCTGATGGATCTTGGAGGATATCTCCAAGCTCTTTAAGAAGATCCCTTTGAAGATGGGTAAAATGGCACAAATAATTCAGACACTTCATGGAGAAAGTTGCTGAAGAGAACATCTGCTTCCCATATCTGTCCATCGTCCTGGACTCTTTGTTAGGGGGATGGACAGATGAAGTTTCAGCCAACTCCTTCTTTGTGGCCGCCGCTACCACCACCATGGCATCAACGGGAACACCTTTGGCCAAAAACTGTTTGTCTTGTGGTGCAGTTATGAATTCTGCAGGTCTTCTAGGGGTCGGTTCCACTGTGTCTGGAGCTGACCACGCCTTCTGAGCCAACACAGACATGAGTGGGTCAAAAGGCGGAGACACCCAGGAGGTGGAAGGTCGGGATCCAAACGCCTCCAGGAATACCGACTCATCCTCGGAAGGGCTAAGGGTAGACCAGTTCCCCCTCTGCCTAAGCATCTCAAGGATGTCTGAGAATGAGACCTCTTCAGAGGGGGACCTCGGGGACCCTTCCGAATCCTCTATGTCGTTATCTGATGTGACAGAATCAGTGGAGTCAACATGCTTCCTCTTGCATTTCCTCTTATGAGGTGGCTCCTCTGAATGATCAGGAGAGGCCTCGGAAGAGGAAGAGAAACCTAAAGGGGTGCCCTGGAGCGTTGCTTCCCCACACTTGGGGAATGGAGGAGGGGCAGAGGCAGGCGCAGGCACCATAGTGGAAGGAGCTGAAGGGGATGATCGTGGGGCTGACTCAGGGGCCAGCACACTCCTCATGACCTCAAAAGTGTCCCTGCTCAGATGCAGAGAAGGCTCCAGTTCCGAAGAGACCGGAATCCCTCTCCGCACCGAGGGGGATGGCTCCGTAGCCGATGTAGGAGCTGAGCTCACCTGTGCCGAAGCTCCGAGGGGGATAATGGGGTCTGACAAGGGTCCGATGCCACTCGCCCCCTCGGAGCCGACGATGGAGTCTCGGTGACCAGATCCCTCCAAGGACGGTTCCAAGGAAGTGATCGGAGCCGACGACGGAAAAGAAGGAGAAGGTATCGGTGCCGACGGTTCCATAATTCGAACCCCAACGAACTCCGGCTCCGACCTCAAGGGAGGAGCTGGAGGACGAATGACTGCAGACAAGGACGGAGCCGAACCCTGTTGAAGGGGGCTGGACAACATTTTTGCTAGGGCCTGCGATTTCAAAAGCCTGCTGACCACTCTCTCCAAGTCGTGATCTGACAATCTCGATGACCGAGAAGAGTGGGAGGACAGATGACTGCACTCCAATTGAAGCAGAGGAGACCTAGGAGCCGAGCATAACGACTCCAGGGAGGGAGACCTAGATCTCCTTAGACTCCCTGCCGGCTCCGAAGTGTGTGTCGGAACAGACTTGAGAGACAGGCACATCAGTTCCAGCCGGAACTGAGGCAGAAGTAGCAGCTTCACCTAATGACGGCTCCGAAATGGGAGTCAAAGGTTTAGGTGGCTTGGAGGACTTCACAGGCTGAGCCTTAGCCAGTGACTGCTTGGGTATGAGCAAACCCCGTAGGATTAATTTATTCCTATGTTCCTGCAGAACTCTTAGACTGAAAGCATGGCAAACTGAACAAGAATCCTGCAGGTGCATGGCGCCGAGACAATAGACACAAGAAGTGTGACCATCTGTCAGAGACATCTTCTGACAGCATGAATCACACTTCTTGAATCCGGACACCTTGGTATCCTTAGACATAGCTAAAGGGAATACCAGACAAAAAACACAACTATAACAATTTGAGTATAATAACTATAACACACACAAAATTACCACACCCAAAAACAGTCAAGGATACACACAATAGTCTAACAACAAATAGACTAAACTAAGTAAATACTAACTATATATATATATATATATATATATATATATATATATATATTTTCTTTTTTAAAAGAAAAAAATTGGTTAGCCTCTAACTTAAACGGCTACTTCAGAAAAGAGAGAGGGGGGAGGGGAAAACTCTCTAACTGAAACGGGTTTTCTGAAGGGAAGGGGAATACAGATAAGGAAAGAATATATACTTAAACAAGGATACCCCAAGAAAGATAGTATACTACGATTAACAAACCACACTAAAACTACTATTTTTTTTTTTTTTTATCAAAAAACAGATAATAATAATAAAATATACGACCTGAGCCAGTAAGACAACCTCGCAGCAGAAGCGGCAAATGAGATCTGGGTATCTAGCGCCAGGCATCATGGGATATGGGGAAGCCTCCAGCCAGTAAACAGCTCTCGAGCTTTAGAAGATGGCCGAGTCGGAGCAGAGGATCGGATCTGAACCCAACCAGCAAGAATGAAGGCGAGATACACAACTTAACATCAAACATTTCCTTCATCTACAAGCAAATACACCACATAGGTTGTATAAGATAGAGAAGTACAGATAGGTCCCAGCAAAGAAAAAAGGGGGATGGTGGGTGGGTAACCTGGACTGCAACAGTGAATACACTTGAACATCTACATTTATGGTAGGTACACAACTGTACTATGTTCATCGTGTTTCACTGTTGCAGTCATTACACTTGGGTTGAATCCCAAAGCTGAGGTAGGGTGGCTGGGTCTAAATAGGATTAAGAGAGGCTATAAGGCCCTGCAAAACTGCAGTGGCAAAGCCTGCCCTGGATTTAGAGTAGAGAGGTAAATGGTAGTGCTTGGTGAAAGTGTGCACTGAACTCCAAGTTGCAGCCTCTAAAATGTCTTTGGTTGGTACCTCTCTGAGGAAGGCTGCTGAAGTGGCTGCTGCTCTGGTAGAACGTGGCCTAATGCCCTTAGGGATTGATTTGCCATGTTGTGAATAACAGAATCGAATGCAGTGGCCTATCCATTTCGAAATGGTCTGCTTTGAGATAGGCTTTCCTTGTGATCCTGAGCATATGCCACTAGAAGTTGCTCAGTCTTTCTGAAAGCTTTAGTTCTGTCCAAGTAGAAGCGTAGCTGTCTGTGTATGTCCAAAGAATGCAGGAGTCTCTCACCCTTGTACTGTGGATTTGGATAAAAAGTAGGCAAATGAATGGTTTGGTTAAGGGCCACACTGGACACTACCTTAGGCATAAATGTCGGGTTTGTCCTCAGAGAAACCCTGTCCGGATGGAAAATGGTAAAAGGTTCCACAGCCATGAGAGCCTGTAACTCTGAGACTCGTCTTGCAGAGGTTATTGCTAGGAGCAGAGCTGTTTTCCAAGTTAAGTACTTTATTTCAGCTGTATTGGCTGGCTCAAAAGGTGGCAGTGTGAGTTTCTCCAAGACATAATTGAGGTCCCATGCAGGTATTGGTGCTCTCCTTGGAGGTCTTATGTTTTTGGCCCCTCTGAGGTACTGCCTTAGCAATGGATAAGAAAAAATAGGAGGTTCCGTACTGTAATGAGCTGAAATGACAGAGGCATGGATTTTAATTGATGAGAAGGATAGGCCTTTGTCCAGCATCTCAGTTAGGTATTGTAAAATCTGAGGAATATTTGGTACAAGCGTGTCAATTCCTTGTGCCTGGTTCCAAGCACAGAATCTCTTCCATTTTTCTGCATAAGATTTTCTGGTACTTGGCCTCCTGGCCTCCAAAATAACATCCATCACTGCTTTAGAAAGAGGTGTGTCCTGAATGGCTACATTATTCGCCATGCTGCCAGATTTAGGGTCCTGACGTGGCTGTGCAGGATCTGGTTGTTTCGTTGGGTCAGTAAGTGAGGAATTAGAGGCAATGTCCAGGCTGGGCCTTGAGACAAGCTCTTTAGGACTGGGTACCAGTGCTGGCAGGGCCAGTCTGGGGCAATCAATCATTTTTGGCTTCTCTTGTCTGACCTTCAGGAGTACCTTGTGAAGGAGAGGCAGAGGAGGAAAGGCATATAGTGTTAGTGTTTTCCAGCTGAATGATAGAGCATCCACTTTCCATGCTTGCTTGTGATAAGTCCTTGTGCATAATCTCTGTAGTTGGCAGTTGTGAGGGGAGGTGAAAAGATCTATGTCTGGGCATCCCCATTTCTTTGTTATCATGCTGAAGACTTGTGGATCCAGTTTCCACTTGTGGGGATCCGTAATGTTTCTGCTTGCTTCGTCTGCCAGAGTATTTTTCTTTCCTGGCAGGAATTGAGCTTGCAGATAAGTCAATGCTGTGTCCCACAAAGTCATGGCTGGTCTGCAGCAGGGGTAGGAATGTGTGCCTCCCTACTTGTTTATGTACCACATGACTGTAGTATTGTCCGTCCTTATCAGTAGTCGTCCTGGATGAAGAAGGTCCTTGAAAGCTGTCAGGGCATTCTGAACAGCTAGCATCTCTTTTTGATTGATATGAATATGCATTTGGCTTGAGGGCCATGTGCCCTGAATACATTTTCCTGCCATGTGGGCCCCCCAGGCATAATCTGAAACATCTGTTGTTATTGACTGCCTGGCTGTGGGTAGGTTGAATGGCTGTCCCTTGTTGAGGTGGCAGGCCTGTGCCCACCATCGAAACTTCTGTTGAAGGCAAGAAATGAGGGTAATCAATGTTTCCAGGCTGTGGCAATGTTGAGTCCAAACACTTTTTAGATACCATTGTAGTTTCCTCATATGCAGTCTGGCATATGGAATTAGCAGAATGCAGGATGCCATGAAGCCCAAAGCCTGCAGAATTTTTCTTGCAGATAACTGGGTCTTTGCTGCCAACATTGTGAAGTAAGAAGTCAGTTGCCTTTGTCTGGCATGAGATAAGCCATCAGGGCAGTTGTATTTAAGCTTGCACCCAGGAATATTATCTCTTGAAAGGGTACTAATTTTGATTTTCTTACGTTTATTGTGTACCCTAGGCAAATCAATAACCTTTTTACAAACGCCAGGTGCTCTAGTAGAATGTCCTTGTTCACTGCTTGAATAAGGCAATCATCCAAGTAAAGATATATTTGAATTCCTCTTTGTCTGCAATATGCAATTACTGGTACCAGGCATTTTGTGAAGACCACGGGCGCAGTAGATAAGCCAAAAAGCAGTGCAGAGAATTGGTAGTGCATTGAGCCAGCTATGAATCTGAGGTATCTTCTGCAAGACTGTCTGATTGGTACATGCAGGTATGCCTCTTTTAGGTCCATAGTTACAAGCCAAGCCTTCTTGCCCAGCATGGGAAGAAGCTGCTGCAAAGTCAACATTTTGAATTTTGGAACGTCCAGAAATGTATTTAGAATAGACAGGTCCAGTACTGGTCTCCAGGCTTTGTCCTTTCTGGGTACCAAGAAAAGTCTTGAGTAAAATCCTTGTCCCTGCTCTTGCTGTGGTACTCACTGAATGGCCCTCAAGTTCATGAGGGATGAAACTTGTTTTTGTGCCTCTGCCCATTGATTGTATGGCAGATCTGGCATACATTTTGCCCTTGGCAGGGTGTGAAAGTGGGACCTGTAGCCCTGGGACACTATATTCATGACCCATTTGTCCTGGGTGATCATGTGCCAGTTTTGAGAAAAAAGTGCTAATTTTCACCCTAAGGGGGCTGCCAAAAGTTAAGTGCTTGGTGCTGGCAGAGGAAAGTCATTGGGACGGTTTCCTGTATGGCTGTGATTTGTCTTCTCCGCTTTTGGAGGTAGAAGTGCCCCACTGTTTAGGCCTGTAAGAGCCCTGGGGCTGGGATCTGCCTCTAGGGCGTCTGTATCTGCCTCTTTGTGGTTTGTCTGACACTGGAAAGGACCAATTCTTTGTAGGCCAGTTCCTGCTAAATCTGGGTGGCTGTACCTGTAAGAAATCCTTTACTGTTTGCATAGATTTTGCTTTGTCCTCCATTTTCAACACCTCCTCTGCTTTAACACCAAATAAAGTATCATGCTGTAATGGAGCATCTAGTAATTTTGCTTTAATATGATCAGGTAGATTCTGTTCCTTTGACCAAGCATGCCTCCTAATGATAGAACCCGTAACTGCAGCCCTGCAAGAGGCCTCCAGGGAATCAAAACCACATTGCAATGTATGCTTTCCCACTTGTTCAGTTGCATGCAATAAATCCTGCATTTCCTTATTTTCTGCACAATCTGAAATTGCCAACCTTTTCTGTTTTAGCAGTGACATTAAGTATTGCTGATATTTAAGCATATGAAATTGACAATTTAAAGCCCTCACAGCCAAAGTAGCAGAAGTGTAAACTTTTCCCCCCATCTGTCTAGTGCCCTAGAATCCCTGTCAGAGGGGATAGGGTTTTTTGCAGTCGAAGCTTTGACTCCTTTGGGACCCTGAGAAATAGTTTTTTATAAAGAAATTTATGTGAGTCTGTAACCCTGTAGTATCTGTCTGGTTTTACAGGTGCAGGGGGTGAAGAGTCAGGAGAAAGGCCGGACTCTGCAAATACATCGTCTACAATATCTAACGCAGGGGGAATAGCAAGAGGCCTGTGCTGAAGTAGTAAAAGAAAATCTCTAAGCCTTTTCTTTGATTCTGAGTAGTCTTGGCTCTCCCAGTGGAAGTGCTCCCTCATGGTATGCAAGGTTTCCCCAAAAGAAAAATCCTCAGGAGGAGAGGCTGAAGGAATAGATTCTTCAGCATCAGAATCCTCATAGGGAGGAAGAGAGTATTCCTGCTCAGAAGAGGAGTCAGAGGAAATGGAAACCTGATCTGAAGATTCATATTCTGTCTCTTGCCTACGCCTCTTATCAGGAGGGGGATGGGAACCCCTGATCAAGGTAATTAGGCCTTCAGCCATTTTGAGCATCTGTTTTTTAGGAATGGCAGTCTGTCCAGGAGAATGCTGTACTTTTTTCTTTGTCTTTAGAGCTGCTTTAGTCTTTGCTTTGGAAGCTGAGGTAGGCTTTACATATAACTGTGTAGGTCTGAAAACACCCTCAGAAGCCGATGCCTGCTCAGCGGCTCCGGACCCATCTGAGGTAATAGTTTCTGAGTGTCCAAAACCATGAGTATCCAGAGGCCTAGTTGGCTCCACGTGGGAGTCGGCAGCGGCCTGTGGCTCTGAGGTAGCTGGCATCAGGGGCTGTGAAAGCGCCTCACTGAGAACCGGCGACTGGCTTAGCAGAAGCCTAGTCTGTTTTGGACCTCGGATGCCTGTCCTTTTCCTTTTTATAAACTCCGGTTGTCAGTTTCGGCCAAAGTAATGAAAAGCAAAATCGTACCGATGCTTAGTGCGTTAGTTAAATCTAGCACAAAACCGACAGCTAGCAACGTTGTGATCAGGGCCTAGGCATGGAATACAGTAAGAATGAAAATCCTTATGAGGTATTTGCTTCCCACAAGAAATACAATTGTTAACGTTTTCTGACATCGATCTGGAGCAAGAAAAGAGTTTCCCCAACGGGGTACTTAGCTTTAATGAAGACTTCGGATCTGAAATTCGTTTTTGAAAATCTCATGAGTTGGCCGACCGGCACTTGCAAACTGCTTTTGCTTCGGGCACCACGTGGCAAGAAAGACGGAAGAAAATGGTGTCGGCTGCATCTTTTATACCCCTGGCGCACTGACGTCAGGGAAGAGGCAACAGCAACCGACGCCGGATCAAGACTTTGGAATTCAGGCCGACTGCGGGTAGCCTGCCAGCAGGATAACCCAAGTGTAATGACTGTAACAGTGAAACACGATGAACATCTGAATGTGCTGAGATCCTGGCCCTGAAACGGAGATATTTCCTACATGATTCCCTGATAGGAATATGGAGGTAGGCCTCTTTTAGATCTAGGGTGGCTAGCAAAGCATCCTTGGAGAGCATGGGTAGCAGCTGCTGGAGGGTGAGCATTTTGAATTTTGGGATCACCAGGAATTTGTTTAGAATGGCTAGATTGAGGATGGGGCACCAGGTGCCCTCTTTTCTGGGTACCAGAAAAAGTCAGGAGTAGAAACCTTGGCCTCTCTGTTCTAATGTGCCCTACTGCCCTCAAAGACAGCAGGGAAAGGACTTGCTTTTGTGCCTCTGCCCACTGGTTTTGAAGTAGATCTGGAAACCCTTTTTGGGTAGGAAGGGTGTGGAAAGAAAATTTGTATCCCTGGGACACTATGTTGAGAACCCAGCGGTCATTCGTAATGGTGGCCCAGGTGCCTGCATGAATGGAGAGTTTTCCTCCTAGGGGTAAGTGTAGGTGGGCAGAGAGAGGGGTGGGGGAGGTGAGTCATTGTGAGTTCTTACCATAAGGGGGTTGCTTAGAACTCCCTGGTTTTGAAGTGGAGGTAGTCCACTGCTTAGAGCTCTGCATTCCCTGTGGCTGCTGTCTGGGGGGGGGGGGGGGGTCTGAGCTGGACTGGCTTAGTGGTAGCAGGAAAGGACCAGTTCTTGGTGGGACAATGCCTGCTAAACCTGGGTGGCTGGACTTGTAAGAAATCAGGAACAGTCTGCATAGATTTTGCTTTTTCTTCCATCTTTTTTAAGACCTCTTCTGCCTTAGTGCCAAATGAGTTGTCTTTGTGCAAGACGGCATCCAACAATTAGATATGACATGGTCTGGCAAGGGCTGTTCCTTAAGCCATGCATGCCTTCTAATGACAGATCCGGTGACTGCTGCCCTGCAAGAAGTTTCTAGGGCGTCAAAATCACAGTGCAAGGTGTGGTTAGTTACTTGACTTGCAGAATGCATTAACTCTTGTAACTCTAGATTCTGCAAAAGCAGGAAAAGAAGACATTTTTTGTTTGAGGAGTTCCAGAGTATGCTGCTGAAATTTTAGCATATGGAACTGGCAATTTAGTGCCCTGATAGCAAGAGTAGCTGAGGTGTATACTTTTTAACCCCATCTGTCTAGTGCTTAGGAATCCTTATCTGAGGGAGTGGGATTCTTAGCAGAGGTCGCTTTAATCCCTTTAGGCCCTTGAGAAATTAACTCAGGGTGAGCAGTAGAATTTTTAAAAATACATTTATGTGAGTCAGGAACTCTATAGTACCGGTCTGGTTTTCTGGGTGCAGGAGGGTGGGTGTCAGGAATCAAGCTGGATTCCAGGAAAACATCCAGGACTGGGGGGATGGCCAAGGGTCTGTGCTGTGAAAGATCTAAGAATTCCCTGAGTCTCTTTTTAGACTGAGGGCAGTCTTGACATTCCCACTGGAAATGCTCTCTCAAGGTATGAAGAATTTCCTTAAAGGAAAAATCCTCTGGGGGAGAGGCGGAAAGGATGGAATCCTCTGCATCAGAATCCTCATAAGTGGAGAGGGGTTGCATGTCTTCATTTCAGATGCATCAGTCATCCGACTCTTGTTCAGACAAAACTACAGGGGACAAATCTCTTTTCCTTTTGGAGGGGGTAGCTTGGCTTCCCCTGATCAGCATAAGGTCTTCTGCCATTTTAAGCATTTGAGACTGAGGCAAGGAAGCAGGTGCCTCAGACTGGGTCATCAGTTTCTTGGGTGTGGTTCATACCTTGGGCCTCAGAATCTCAGTAGTTTTCAAAAGAATGGTAGTCGTGAAAGAAGACGTCGGTTTGTGTCAAGAATCGGTAGTGCAAAGGAAGACGGTGCCTGCTCAGCGGCTCCGGATCCACCCAAGGTAGAAAAGACTGCAGGATCCTTAGTCGAAGAAGAGTTTTGTGGCATACTGAACTCCGAAAAGGTCTCTGTAGCAGCCTGCGAATCCACAGAAGCGTGCATCAGGGGCTGTGAATGCACCTCACTGAAGACCAGAGAACTGACAACTAGCTTAACAAAAGCGTCGTCGGTTGGGTTGAACATGTGCGGTCTGTCTACCTTTATGGTTTTTTGGAAGATCTGCTGTCGGATGGCTTACCGAAGCCATATCGGAGATCGAGGACTGTAAGCGAAAATATCTAGTTACAATAAGGGCCTGATGCCGGATAGTGCTGGCATGGAACAAAGCACAGAAGCGACAGTGGGGGATGTCGTGGTCTGGGCCTAAACAAGTGACGCAGTAAGAATGAAAGACTTGGTGTGGTATTGGCTTTCCACAGGTGAGACAATTGTTAACTTTTTCTGACATCAGTTATTGCAAGAAAAAAGGATAGACTTCAGCTTCAAACCAGTAGACTAAACTCAGCAGCCGACCGGTACTCGTACGAACTTGCTTCTGGTTCAGGCTCCACGGCAACATACTAATGTAATGGCATCGGCTGCCTTACTTTATACTACTGACAATCTGATGTCAGTCCTGAAGTGACAGCAACTGGCGCAGAAACAATAAGCCTTTGGTATTCGGGATGGCAAATGGCTACCCTAGCAGGCATAACCCAAATGTGATGCAACTGCGAAACACAAAGAACATCCCTGGTTTCCACTGATCTTTGAAAGCTACCAAGTCCTTTTGCACTGCCATCAGTTCTTTCTAATTTATGTGCTTGTGTCTGAAGTAATTTTCCCATCTGCCCTGGGATTGAATGTGTTGGAAATGAGGCCCCCAGACTGGCTCTCAAGCATCTGTGGTTTAAAGTTTGGCCCTGAGCGATTAACCTGAAGAGGACGACGACCCAGCTTCTGGGCACAAGTCTGCATCCAACACGCAAATTTCTCCTTAAGGCAAGGGGTCAGCTGAATTTCTGCCCTGAGGAACTGTGAGTGCAGGCACCACAGATTCTAGAGGTACCAGTGAAGCTTCCTTATGTGTAGCCTGGCCAGAGGGATCATGAGGATACAAGATGCCATGCAGCCTAATGCTCTGAAGAATGCCCTGGCTAAAAGGCATTGTCTCTACATAATGTTTTGGAAGTACTGACTTAGGAAGAAGACCTTTTGTGGAGGGAGGAAGGCCTTTTGAAGGGAGGAAACCAGAAGAGGCCCCAGGAAAACTATCCTGGAAGATGGGTCTGTGTTGGACTTGTGAAGATTTATGGTGAATCCCAAGGAGCTGAGGAGGTTCTGAGTGAAGGGCAGATCCTTGGGGAGCTTTGACCAACTTGTGGCTTGAATGAGGCAGTCGTGTAGATAGGGGTAAATTTGGATCCCACTTTTTCTGCAGGAGGCGATCACAACAGCTAAACACTTTGTGAAGATCCTGGGAGCAGTAGACAAGCCAAATGGCAGTGCAGAGAATTGAAAGTGACTAGTACCTGCTCTGAAAGAAGAAAACTTCAAGATTTCTCTGTAGGAATGTGCAAGTAAGCGCATTTTAGGTATAAGATGACCATTTAAGGCATGAGGGTTATCATGGGAAGAAGTTTTTGAAGAGTCAACATTTGACATTTTGGTACAAGCAGGGACCGATTGACGGCAAACAGGTCTAGAATAGAGCACCAAGAGCCTTCCTTTCTTAGAACCAGGAACAGCCTGGAATGGAACCCCTTCCCTATTTGATGTTCTGATACTAGCTCCACTGAGCTCTGTGAACACTGACTGTGAATATGAGAAAGGGCCTCTGCTCTGATTTTGTGGAACTTCTGGGTAACCTACGTAACTCAACGGTATTTTGAAAGTCAGCCTGTAACTATCTGAGATAACTTTCAGAACTCACTTGTCTGAAGTAATAAGGGACTAATTGTCTTTGAATAGGGATAGCCTTCCTCCTATCTTTTCAGTAAAGGATGGGGAGTGGTTAGAGGAAAGGAAATGTCAGTGCTGCTCTCTGCTAGAGCCCTGTGGCCTAGACCTCCCCTGCCTGGGGGTTTCCAAGGACCAATGTCTGGGCCTTTGTCAATGATGCTGTTTTTGTGCCCTTTCCCTCTGGAGTTTTCTGTAGCTGCTAATTGTTTGAGAGGTAAAGGATCAGAGTTTAGTGGGAACAAGCCTATTAAAAATAGGAGACTGAACTTGGGGGAAGTCATTGACTGTTTGGATAGATTTTGCTTCATCTTCCATCTTTTTTAGCACAGCCTCAGCTTCTGGCCTAAAAAGAAAGTCCTCATCCAGGGGTGAATCTAGAAGCTTAGATTTGACATGGTATGGAAGGGTATGTTCCCTAAGCCAACCATGCCTTCTAATGACAGAGCAGATACAGCAGCTCAGCTAGAGGTCTCCATATCATCAAAGCAACAGTGTAACAAGTGTCTAACCACCTGGGAGCTGGAATGGCAAAGATCCAATAATTCCTTGCAAATACTCTTTTGATCCAGGAAGGACATTTTTTTGCTTCATTTTATCTAAAATACTTTGTTGGCATTTTATCATATGAAACTTGCAGTTAAGGGCCCTCATGGCGAGGGTAGCATAAGCGTAATTTATTTTGTTTTGTTTTTTAACCAAACCTTTCAAAGCCCCTGCTTTTTTGTCAATAGATTCATAGGTAGGTACTAGGCTACTAGCCCTAGGGCCTATATAAGCCTAGCCAAAAATGTACCCTGGCTTTCGCCACCCAAGCAAATTATTTTCCTGTGCCCCTGTCGAACAGAGCCACAGAAGTGATCCCTGGGGTGAATTTCCTATTTCTCATCCAATCATTAAGATTTTTCTTGAAGAGTGCTAATGAGGAGCTCTATTCGACATAGATAGGTAGTCTGTTCCAGAGTATGGGAAGTCTCTGGGACAGGAATCTATCCCTCCAGCATGTTCTATTTATTGTGGTGACAAGATTTAGGTCCCTAGAGTGTGTAGCTCGGAAGGACTGGATTTCTTTAAGTGAAGCATGTCCAACAGCTCTGGGTTTGACATAGCTTTGTATGTTAGGCAGTGATCGCCTCTGAGTAGGCAATATGCGATGGAGTAAAGCTGGAGATTTTTGAGACTGTCTGCGCAGGGCATCTGTTTGAGGCCAGTAATCCTCTTTCTGAGGTATTTCTGTGGCCTTTCCAGTTGTTGTAGATGTCTTGTGAGGTACATACCAAAAGGAGTGTTGTACTCTATAATGGGTCTAATGAGTGATGAGTAGAGGGGAACAATGACCTCTTTTTCTGGATGAGAAACCTTTTGTGATGAGGTGAGCCACGCAGAAGGATTTTCTGACCACTGTGGTGATGAGATTATCAAAGGAGAGACTGCTGTCCACCTGTGTCCCAAGGTCTCATCACATTTTCGGCGTTAAGTAGACTATCAGCTATGTTGTAGTTCATGGGTACAGATTTTTTACCAAGGGGAATGACAATACACTTTTTGGCATTGAGCTTCAGGCCATGGCTTTGAAACCAGGCATCTATCTCAGTGAGGCCCTTTTGTAGTATGTCCACATTGGTAGGAGTTTCGATTATGGCTCCTAGTTTGCAGTCATCTGCAAACTTTGTTAGCCAAAGACCTTCTGTGTTAGCCTGTACTTTGGAGAAGTAGATACCAAACAGGAGAGGACCCAGGACTGAACCCTGTGGTACTCCACTTGTCACTGGTCTTAAGTCGGATTTGGAGACTGCTACTTTCACAGTGTGGGTTCTGTCCGTGAGCCAGTTGGCAACCCATCTTGTGACATAGGGATTTATACCTAGTTTAGTGAGCTTATCTATAATTCCAGAGTGGGGGATGGTGCTGAAAGTCTTGGCGAGATCTAGATAAGATGTGTGAATCACCTTACTCTCATCTATGGCTTTGGTGACCGCTTCACAGAAGTCAAATTGGGTTTAGGAGACATGATCTGCCTTTTACAAATCCGAACTGGGTAGGGTCCAGAGTCTGGAGATTACCAATGTCTTTGTTTAGGAGTTCCATGATGATATGTTCCATGACCTTGTAGACCAGGCTCGTCAGGCTAATGGGGCATTAGTTACCAAGGTCCACTGTGGCTCCCCCTATATAGAGTGGGATAACCAATGTGGTGCGCCATTCAGTGGGCACAAAGCTTGAGGTGAGGCTATGATTGAACATGGTACTTAGGTAGGGTGCAAGTTCATTCTGTAGTTCGTGTAGAACGCAGCCTGGGATATTGTCAGGTCCCATGGATGCTGTGTTCTTGACTTTGGAGAGTGTTTTTTTTACCTGTGAAGCCGTGATTACAGGAACTCTGCATTCTTCCAGGAGAGATGGGCCCTCTAGGGGATGAGAGGTGGGTAAAGTTAGCACTTAACCTAGCTGCCAGGATGTTGGCAATATCAGTTGGTTCTGTATATTTAGTGCCATTGTGCTGTAACTCAAAGCAGATCTGAGTGTTGCCATTGAGATTCTTGACATAGCTATAGAATGCTTTGTGGTTGTCTTTAGAGTCAGTGGCAATTTTGTTTTCGTAACTAGCTTTGGAGGGCTTTATGAGGGATCTCAGCTTCTTACAGAGGATGACCAGGGAGTTTTCTCCAGTCATGGGATTTCACTCTTTTACAACAGTTTCTTTCTTCTGTTGTAGAGTTTGTTTATGGCAGAGAACCACCAGATTGGCTTCCTTTTTTTTGGAGGATAGCATCTTGGTTCGATTAGGGATAGCATGATCCATGCACTCGTGTAAGTGCCTATAAAGTGCATTTGTGTAGGATTCAGCAGTCATACCTCTATTGTCCATCTGCATGGGTGTCATAAAGTTTGCCACTTCTGTCTTAAGAAGTGTGAAGTTGGCTTTGGAGAAGTTTTTAACAGTGGTTTCCCTAATTGGGGGTGGGATGTGGATGTCTAGGGTGATTAGCTTGTGGTCGGATCTGACCAACGAAGAATTGTGTGGAACACCAGTTGCCCATGTTGGTAATGACCAGGTCTAAGATTGCTGCCCCTGGTGGGGGTGTGAATAAGTTGATCCAAGGCGTTGGAATTTATGAATTCCAGAAAACGTTGTGCAGAAGAGTTGGTACAGGAGTAGTTTTCCCAGTTAATGGTGGGGTAGTTGAAATTGCCCATTACTAGGGTGTTAGGATGTACCCTAATACTTCCCAGTGCATCAAGAAATGAGTGGGAATCCTAGGGCATAGTGAGGGGTCTGTAGCAAGCTACAATTTGGATTGCAGTCTTGCCCAGAGTTAGTTGCACTTGGATAATCTCAGATGCATTAAGCTGTGCAACTAGCCTGGAGGTGTAGATATCCTTAATGAATATGGACACACCTCCACCTTTAGTGCTTTGTTTCGGGTTAGGTGGCCGAAAGGTGTGGTTTGAATTATAGCCTGGTAATGCAGGGGTGCTCTCTGGAGCTTTGAACCAGGTCTCTGTCACTGCACAGATGTCGATGTTCTCCATTTTAAGGAGTGCCTCGAGTGAGTGCATTTTGAGATTTAGACTTCTAGCATTGAGTAGCATTACCCTCAGATTTTGCTTACTTGTACCGGTTACGGTGGTGAAGTTGTCATTTGAACCTTGCCTAAAAAAGGACCTACAGGGGTGGCAAAAGCCTTAGCCAGTATCCGGAATCCCAAGGGCAACAGGTGCAGGCCATCTCTGACCTAACCTAAAGGGTTATTTGAAAAAATGGCTCTTGCTCCTTTGGGACATGGAGAGACAACCTTTGGGTTAGCAGAAGGGTTTTTGAAAGGTATTTATGTGCAAAGTCCAGCACCTGGTAAAACCTGACTGGTTTTCGTCAGGCTGGAGGTAGACCATCTGGATTCAGGGAACAGTCCATAAAAGCATCCTCTACCACATCCAGTAGAGCAGGAACAACCAAAAGTTTGTGTTCCGGGAGGTCAAGAAAACTCCCTAACCCTCTTTATAGACTGTGGGTATTCCTGTGCCTCCCACTGAAAATGTTGGCTTATGGCATGGAGTGTTTCCCCAGAAGTGATAGTTTCAGGAGGTGAAGCTGAAGCCAGATTCTACTCAGAATCACAATCTTCAAAAGGAAGGAAGGATACCACCTCAAAGACAGAACTCTTCTTGGTCAGAATCCTTATCTGAATCAGGAGGTTCAGAGAAAACTTCAGGGCTAGGTTCCCTGTTCCTTTTCCCTGGGGAAGGCTCCAAAGAGATTTGCCTAGCTCTGACTAAGGAGACAAGGCCCTCAGCTAACCTGACCATGTCTTGCTGATAACCTAGTGAGTAGGAGCCGGTAAGACTAGGCATAGAACTTGAGGTAGAACCCTTCTTAGAAGTGGCTTTGGCCTTGGGGCTAGAAATGTCCGCAACCCTGTTTCCAGTCTCTTTGTAAGGCAGAAGTGATGCAGGCTGAACTTCGCTGGTACAAGATCGCTCATCAGAAGCCAAGGTCTGCTGATTAACTCTAGACCTAACCAATGAACTGAAAGCAAAGGCCTGTGTAGAAGTTGAGGGACCCGACAGCGTGCTGGACTCCGTACAGGTCGCTAAAGAGGCCTGGGCCACCACCTCAGTTGCAAAAGGGTGCTGCAAAAGCACCTTGCCTTCCTCAGTGATAATGAGGCTTGGGAGACTGGCGAATGGTGAACAGTTGTCATCCAAGGCCCCAACCTTTGGTCTTTTTTCCTTATCCTTTCTACGCTGAAGGAGCTCAACCTCTGGACGACTGGCAGACACCATCAAACACAACAAAGAAGATGGCAGACTAAGATGCCTAGCTAAGATTTTGGCCCTATGCCTGATAACCCTAGAATTGAAAAGGGTGCAAAAACGGCAACTAGGGATATTGTGATCTGGGCTAGACACGTGAGACACAACGTATGAAAGTATGTGTGTGGGATTCACTTACCACAGCGGATATTATTGTTAACCTTATCTGACATGACTTAAAGCAAGAAAGAGAGTTCCCTAACGGGGTACTACGGCTTAGAAGACTTCTCTCTTGTGCAGACCGACTGCCGCATTGTAACACTGCTTCAGGCTCTGACGACAAGTAAAATCTGACCTCATAACGTCTCCCGTCTACCTTTTTACCAAAGTGTACTGACATCAGAGAAGGATGTCCACCAGCCTTAGGAGGAGTGAAATTTTTACTCTTGTAGTCGGGCAGGCCATGGGCTTTTACAGCAGAAAATCCCACAAGTCAGGACTGCAACAGTGGAAAACTATTATCATCGAGACACAATCAAGTATGAGACCTGCAACTCAGTAAGGAAAGGCAGAAGACCACAACAGCTAGTATGCAGAGAATGTAGTCCTCTTCCTGAGGCAATGAAACACTGTACCATAAACTATCTAAACAATACCGGTTCTGGCAACAAAAACTGTGAAAAGTTTTAAAATGTAATGCTTACAACGTAGCACGAGTAAAGGTTTTCACAACAGTGGCTCAGACAACGTATCTAAAAAAAATTAGCTTTTCATTTACCTTTAAAGTTTAAAATGCAATTATGCAAACAACTTTAAAAAACTATTTATTCATTTAATTTAGGTACACATTTCAAGTTCAACAGTACAGACAAGCTAACTTCTTTTATTTGGCTTAATCAATATTGGTAAGTACCAAGATCTGTGCAGTACCTGCAAGGATATAGTTGGGGTAGCAAAAGCATTCTTGTAAATCCAGTCTGCTTCTTCTTCTAGCTCCTCCTCATCGGCCGGCTTCACTGGAGTTGCACGCACCTAATAGTTGCAAGAAAAGTTTAAGAGTAATACCAAACTACAAATGCCACATTGTTTGAAAGAGGATAAGCAATATTAATCATATTTCAGCTTCTAGGGCACATACATTTTACCCAATCCACAACAAAGTTGATGCAGTGACTAACCAGAAGTTAGGAAAGCACAACAAAATCAAGAAAACTAACTTCCCAGACCACTCAAAAACAGCAAATTTATTACATGCAAAGCTTTTGGGTATAACCCTTCCTCAGTGCTGTTCTAATATAAAAACTTTCCATTGTACATAAAGAGCTATCAAAACTCACATGATCACAGTTAGCCAATAAAATAAATTAATTAAAACATTCTAATAAGATAAAATCATAAAACAGTTATATAAACATTCATTAATACTTGAACATATTAAATAATCATTCATATGATAACAGTTATACTTTTAATGCAGTTGAAATTTTTTTTTTTTTTTTTTTTAACTAAAACAGACTTGATACTAACAGTGCTGTTTAATCCTGGAGGCAGGTCTGCCTGCAGCTTTATTATCCAACCTTATTTCTTATTTTCCAGTGCATTACTGATGTCCCCACCTCTAGTTTGCCTCAAAACCTGTTCAACTGCCCTGAATTTAAAATAATGTTCAGAACCACTGTCCAAAACAGGTTAGCTTAGAGCATTTGTCAAAACTTTCCTACGCATATCGGATTTGTGCTTCGTTATACGTTCTTTTACTTTTCTAGTAGTTTCTCGTACATAGGAGGAACATTTCACACGTAGCTAAGTAAACCAAGTGCACTGCATTACACATAGCTGAACAATGGAAGATGATGTTCATTTATCAGATGACTAAATAAAATACTACTAGGTGAGATGTCAGAACAGCTACAATTTAAGGCAGGAAAATGTACCAATATTACTAGAATTGCACCTGACAGGTTTAAAGTCTTTATAACACAATTTGCTCTTTAAACTACACAGATTCCTATAGGAGAAGGTTGGCCTATTGCCCAAGAGTCTTTGTAGCTCTGGCATAATCAGTAAAATATACCAGTACTTTTTAATTATTTTTTCTACCTCATTAGTTCTAACATTGTAAGTTGTTATGAATCTAATCGTGTTTATGTTTGCATTTCCTGTCTTAGGGCTTTGTCCTGCATAAAAAATAAGTTTATTCAAATTTATTCTGTTCGTAAGCGCATCTTTAAGAATATCTTCGACTGAAGTCTTATCATACACCCTTTCAAGAAATTCTTTGGCTGTTTTCCTCATTTCCCTTTCACATTTCATATAATTAGTAGTTAACCTACTAACCCTTGCGAGTTGGGTTTTAACTAAGCCCTTAAATACATGTGGTGCATGCATACTCATCTTTGGAACATAATGATTCACATGAACATCTTTTCTATGAATACTAATATATATTAAATTCTCCTTCCTTTCTATCTCAACATCAGGAAAAGTTATTCTATTATTACAACTTGTCATTTTAAACTTCAAGAAACTAGTGGTATTATACAGATAACTCACATATTCAATCATACTTTCCTCTGTACCATCCCAAAATAAAAAATAATCATCGATAAATCGCTGATAATAATTGTATGAGCAAAAATATTTTCTTCTATCACTATAAATGAATTCCTTATCCCACTGATGTAGAACTAAATTAGCATCAGTACTGGTCATAGGCATACCCCATGACCACTCCTGCTACTTGTAAAAATAGCTCAACAAATAAAAAAAAAACATTTTTAGTTAATAGAGCTTCCAATAATTGGTAGACATTCTCTGTTTCATGAGATGGTAACCTTTTTACAATATTTAAAAAACTGCGAATAGCCTCAGTGACATATTTTTTGGTATTACTGTAAGGAGAGTTTATGTCTGATGTATCAAATAAAAATGTTCTATCCAAATTTTTCATGAACCAATCTCTTAATTTTATTAAGAAGTCATACGTCCTTAATGTAAGTTCTGCAAAATGGAAGATATTTACTTAAACGTTTCTGTAGGTAAACTGAGATGGGTTCTGTGATCCATCCCCTTCCTGATACGGCAGGTCTCATTGGTGGGTGGTTCACAGATTTATGTAGTTTTGGTATGCCATACATCTGTGGCATTTTTAGACAAGGAATACTAAAAAAAAAAAATTGTAAAAGTCAATAAAAATATCACTATTCAAATGCAACTCATTAATCAAAATATTTACATCTGCAATTAGTTTTTTTAACATCAGAAAAGCTTATCTTTTTTAAAGTATTAGTATAATGTAAAAAGTCCTGCATTATAGATATATATTCTGTTTTATTTATAAACACGGTTGCACTCCCGTTATGTACTTGTTTTAAAATGATAGAATCATTCCCAATTGTTTCAGTGGATCATTTTCTTAAGTTACATTAAAAAAAATGTCTTAACATGCTTAGCATACAGTTCCCTTAACTCTCGTTCACAAACATCGAGAAATGCTGTCACAATAAGGCAGCTAGTAGGTATAAACAAATTGGTCCTTTTACAATATTCCCTAACTGCGTCTTGTGTCGGTTTAAAAATAAGCTTCAGATTTAAATTCCTTACAATGATTTTCAAATCAGCTATGGCTTCAACTATATTATCTGAATCGCTGGGTATGAATTTATGGCCTTTTTTAATTAAAGTCAGTAGTGCTGGAGTTAACTCAAAGACTGATAAATTCACATCTTCTTCTTTGCCGATTAACAGCACATAGTTTTGTTTTGATGTAAAGAGCTGCTGTATTTCCTTTCGGTCCCTATTACTGAATTGCTTAGCTGTCATTGTGTAGGTCGACCCCTTGAGTGGTTGCGTTACTATATTTCCACCTTCTCTGGCAAACTGACCTAAAAAGGGGTTGCAAATTTCAAGGGAATAATACAAGAACCATTCTGCTGGTTAACTTTTAAAGCCACTGAATTTGTGAACCCGATTAACTGATCAGCACAAAGAATGTTATTCTTGGATGAAGCTCATTTTACTGCTTCTGTGGAACCCAGAGTTTATTGTAAATCATCCAACAGGGGCACAGCTGCATTGTTTCCACTCTGTCGTGGTGATCCAATAAAGGTATTCCACTTAATTTTCTGTGCATAAGTTGAAACCTGACTGGTTGCAGCCACTGCCAATTGTGTAAGTTATGTCCATCATTCAACATAAATGTATCCAGCTGACACAGCGTACCTCTCGGTGTACAAGATGACTTTACCTGCTAATCTGTTTCAGGCCAAAAAAATATATGGCCCTTTTAAAAGTCATCCATGTCTCTTACTACTTTGTGTTTCTTACTGGCTTCTAGTTTAATGTCTAAAGTCTGCAACCTGTTTAACAGCAGATGGGGAAGAGGGGGTGCAACTAAGTTTATGAATAAAACAGAATAAATATTTATAATGCATGACTTTTTACAGGATACTAATATTGTCAAAAGGATAAGCTTTTCTGATGTTAAAAATCTAATTGTAGATGTAAATATTTTGATTTATGAGTTGCATTTGAATAATATTTATATTGACTTACACAATTTTTTTACTATTCCTTCTTCAAAATACCACAGAATTATGGCATACCAAAACTACATAAATCTCTGGTTTACCCACCAATCGTATCAGGAAGAGGGTGGATCACAGATCACATCAAAGTTTATCTACAGAAATGTTTAAGTAAATATCTTCCATTTTGCAGAACTTACATTAAGGACATGAGTGACTTCTTAATAAAACTGAGTGGTTTATGAAAAATTTCGACAGAACACTTTTGTTACATCAGACAAACTCTCTCTTTACAGTAATACCAAACAAATATGGCTTTGAGGCTATTCGCAGTTTTTTAATTACTGAAATAAGGTTACCACCTAATGAAACAGAGAATATTTGCCAATTATCGGAAGTTGTATTAACTAAAAATGTTTTATTTAATGATGACCCATTTTTACAATTAGCAGGAGTGGCCATGGATACCCTATGGCCAATGCTTATGCAATTTAGTACTACATCAATGGGAAAAGGAATTAATTTATAGTGACAATAATAGTATGAACAAAAATACTTCATTCTATAAGCGATTTGTCGACGACTGTATCTTAATTTGAGATGCTAATGAGGAAAGTATGAGTAAATATGTGAGTTATATGGATAATACCACTAATTTCTTGAAGTTTAAAATGACAAGTTCTAATAATAAAAAAACTTTTCTGGATATTCAGAAAGAAAGGAAGGAGAATTTAATAGATACTAGCATTCATAGAAAAGACGTTCATGTGAATTATGTTTCAAAGATGAGTATGCATGCACCACATGAATTTAAGGGCATAGTTTAAATCCAACTCACAAGGATTTGTAGGTTAACTACCAATGATTTGAAATGTGAAAGGGAGTTGAGGAAAACAGGTAAAGAATTTCTTGAAAGGGTCTATGATAAGACTTTAGTTTTAGACATTCTTAAAGATATACATAAGAACAAAACAAATTTGACTAAACCTATTTATGCAGGACAAAGCCCTAAGACAGTAAAAGAAAACAAACACGATTAGATACATAACAAACAACTTGCAATGTTAGAACTAATGGGGTGGAGAAAAAAAAGAACTGGAATATTTTACTGATTATGTAAGAACTACAAAGACTATTGGGCAATAGACCAAACTTTGCCTCTAAGAATTTGTATAGTTTAAAGAACAAATTGTGTTATAAATACTTCAAAAGTGTCAAGTGTAATTCTAGCAAAATTGGTACGTTTCCCTGACTAAATTATAGCTGCTGTTTTGACATCTCATCAAGTAGTACTTTATTTAGTCATCCAATACCAAATGAACATTTAATCTTCCATTGTTCAGCTACATTCAATAAATACATTTGGTTTACTTAGCTACAAGTGTGAAATATTCCTCTTCCTATGGAGGAAAAACTACTAGAAAACTAAAAGAAGGTACAATGGAGCACAAATCAGATATATGCAAAAAAGTTTAGACAAATGCTGTAAGTAAACATGTTTTGGACAGTGGTCCTAAACATAATTTTAAATTCAGAGCAACTGAACAGGATCTGAGGCAAACTAGAGGTGGGGACACCAAAAATGTATTGGAAAAAAACAAATAAGGTTGGATAATAAAGCTGCAGGCAGACCTGCCTCCAGGTTTAAACAGCACTGTTTGTATTAAGCCAGTTTTCGTTAAACAATTACAACTGGATTAAAATTATAACTATTACTATATGAATGACATAATATGTTAAGCATTAATGAATGTTTATATAACTCTTATGACTTTATATTCTTAGAAAGTTTTATTAATCAATTTTATTGGCTGACTGTGCTCACATGATTTTTGAAACTTCTTCATATACAATGGAAAGTTTTTATGACAGAATAGCACTGAGGAAGAGAGTAACTGAAAGTTTTGCATATAACAAATTTGGTTCCTGAGAGGCTCTCCGAGTTAGTTTTCTTGATTTTATTGCACAAACATTATAAGCATAACAGTGAAGCTTACTTCACTTCAGTGGGCACAGAAAAAAAAAAAAAACGGTCAAATTTAGGCATGAATGGAATCCAATATACTTAATATGCAACTGCATAAGCTTGAGACTACACATGACCAACTAAAGGGATCTAAAAACTAAAAGTTATGCACTTTATCTTCAATCTGTGTTGTCAGATTTCATTGCTCCATAACTGATGGGTGCGAACAGAGGCGTCAGATCTCAATTGGCCATTGTAAAAGCTCGTGGCAACTTAGAACTTTAGAGCTTCTCCCTTACCCACAAGTAACCAACCCCACTACCTCAGATCATATTTGCAAACTGTGAAAGACAGCCACAGTCTTGCATGCATATATATATATATATATATATATATATATATATATATATATATATATATAATATATATATATATATATATATATATATATATATATATATATATATATATATATATATATATATATATATATATATATATATATATATATATATATATATATATATATAAATAAATATATATATATATATATATATATATATATATATATATATATATATATATATATATATATATATATATTCCATATTATTCATATCTATATATATGATTGTGTCTTTCGGCTTTTCCCGGTTAGGGGTTGCCACAGCGGAACTCCGGTCGGCTAATGACTGGAAGTAGATTTTTACGTACTGGCTAGCCGGGCCTAACACACAACCTTCAACCAAGAAAGGCCCATTCACGCATGTCGCTACACAGAAGACGCTCTAACTGAGAATCGAATGGGCAACGTCTAATTGAGAGGCGACAATGCTACCGCAGCACCACCACTGCAGTACATATATATATATATATATATATATACACACATATATATCTATATATATATATTTATTTATATATCTATATCTATATATATATATATATATATATATATATATATCTATATATCTATATAGATCTATATATCTATATATATATATATATATATATACATACACACACATACACAATATATATATATATAAATGTTCATATCTATATATATATATCTATATATATATATCTATATATATATATATATATATATATATATATATCCATAAATATATATATATACAGACATACATATATATAGATATAGATATATATATATATATATATCCATAAATATATATATATACAGACATACATATATATAGATATAGATATATATACACACACACAAACACACACACACAGGGTCGCTCTCTTCTAATATCTACAGAAAAGACACTTACAGAAATAACTTGCTGGATTTCCATAGCCAGCATCCGTTCTTTATGAAAAAGAACGTCCTCAAAGGACAGTTTATCAGATTGTCACGCATTGTCGGTGGAGAGCACATTCCACAAAGAAAGCAATTTTTCTGTGTAAGTTGTTCGCAGATAGAAATTATCCTGAACAACTTATTTATGACGTGTTCACTGAGGTAGCTTCACAAAGGCAGAGTAAGCACCGTCCCATTTTACACTATGGTTTTCAGGCTAAAACCAATCTAAATGAGACATCAACTGATAGATGTTGTAGTTTTCCAGTTCCGATCAGTAGAGACATGCACTCGATTAAACAAGTGCTGCAAAATAACTGGAACATTATTGAAACACAGAGGGATCTAGCCTGTGCTGTTGGGCACAGCCCAAATTTCACATATAAAAGATCTAGAACTTTGAAAATGTCATTTGAAAGATCTGAACAATTTATTGTTAGCATGAATACACAGAGCCTGACAGACACAGTACAAAATGGCATGTTTCACTGTAATGGATGCGTAGTTTGTCCACACATTTTAACAGGAACTTGTTATACATTCCAACATTGTGGCATAAAAATTGTGTTTAAACATCAT